>NW_024070190.1:11899457-11945504 GCF_014754425.2 Oryx dammah
TTTTTTTTTTTTTTTTTTTTTTATTAGGCTCACTAGTTCAGTCGCGCAGTGGGGAGGGGGGGATGCTGCAAACAAATAGCACTGTCGTGGGCACACAGCGTCTCAACCCCGCTGGACCTGTCTCCCCCCACGACGCACAAACCGCTCCGGCTCCACGGAGCTCAGCCAGGAACCATCCGAGGCCGGTCCCAGGCTTCGCGCACCTCCCCGGTCCAAGCCGCTCGGTTTTGGCGCCCAGGTAACCCTCAGAGGCACAAACTTGTTTGGGACTGCGCTCTGCGCCCCTCCCGGGTCCGAGCAGCTCGGGAGCTTGGCGAGCGCGGGAGCTTGGCGGCGCGGTCGCCGGGACTTGTCCCCTTCTCTGTCTCTACTGCTCAGTTTTCTGGGTGTACTGCTGGCGCTCCTTGTGAGGCGGGTGGTGATTGTCCTGCATCCCCTGAAGTCTCAGCAAAGAAGCCTGCCTCCCGCTTTTCAGGTAGTCTCTCCGGGGCTGCGATTGCCCCTTTCCAGCCCTTACAGCTCTGGCTGCCTGTCCCCGGCGGGGGATGGTCTGCAGCCGGCTATTTCCGTTCAGTCCTTTGTTCTATGTGCGGTCCTGGCGGGGTCTTATGTTCGCGCTTTTCGCGTGGTATCTATCCCCCAGCCTGGTTTGCTCGCCCAAGTTCGTTCGCTCTGGTTACGCGTGGGGCGTTTCTGCCCGCTTCTTACCGAGCGCGGCAGCCGGTGGCTCCCGCGCTTCCCTGCCCTGCCCCCACTTGCTAGCGGCGGCTGCAGGCGTCTGCGCGGCTTTTCCGCTGGGGGAGTTACTGTTGGGCTCGTAATCTGTTGGTTTTAATTATTTATTCGTTTTTCCTTCCTGTTAAGTTGCCCTCTGTGTTTCCAAGGCTCGCCTTAGACTCGGCAGGTAGAGTGTTTCCTTGTGTTTGGAAACCTCTCTTCTTAGAATTCCCTTCCCGGGACGGGCTTCCCTTCCCGGGACGGAGCTCCCTCCCCACCTCCTTTGTCTCTTTTCTCGTCTTTTATATTTTTTCCTACCTGGTTTTGAAGACAATGATCTGCTTTTTTGGTTGCCTGATGTCCTCTGCCTGCATTCAGAGGTTGTTTTGTGGAGTTTGCTCCGCGTTGAAATGATCTTTTGAGGAATTTGTGAGGGAGAAAGTGGTCTTCCCTTCCTATTCCTCCGCCATCTTAGGACCGCCCCTAAATAAATTCTTTAGTTCCATTTTTCTAGATTCCAAATATATGTGTTAAGTAAGTGTGAAGTTGCTCAGCCGTGTCCCACTCTGCAACCCCATGGACTGTAGCCTACGAGGCTCCTCCGTCCATGGGATTCTTTAGGCAAGAATACTGGAGTGGGCTGCCATTTCCTTCTCCGGGGGATCTTTCCTACCCAAGGATCGAACCCAGGTGTCCTGCATTGAAGGCAGACGTTTTACCCTCTGAGTCACCAGGGAAGCCCATTATGTGTTAGAATACAATATTTGTTTTTCTCTTTCTGACTTACTTCACTCTGTATAATAGGTTCTAGGTTCATCCACGTCATTAGAACTGACTCAAATGTGTTCCTTTTTATGGCTGAGTAATATTCTATTGTGTGTATGTACCACAACTTCTTTATCCATTTATCTACCAGTGGACATCTAGGTTACTTCCATGTTCTAGCTATTGGAAATAGTGTGGCAAACAACAATGGGATACACGTGTCTCTTTCAATTTTGGTTTTCCGTGGGGTATATGCCTAGCAGTGGGATTGCTGGGTCATAGGGTGGTTTTATTCCTAGTTTTTAAAGGAATCTCCATACCGTCTTCCATAGTGGCGGTATCAATTTACATTGCCACCAACAGTGCAAGAGCCTTCCCTTTTCTCCACATCCTCTCCAGCATTCATTGTCTGTAGACTTTTTGTTGATGGCCATTTTGACCAGTGTGATGTGATATCTCACTGTAGTTTTGATCTGCATTTCTCCAATAATGAGCCTTGCTGAGCATCTTTTCATGTGTTTAATAGCCATTTGTATTTCTTCTTTGGAGAAATGTTTGTTTAGGACTTTTCCCCATTTTTGATTGGGTTGCTTGTTTTTCTGGTGTTGAGTTATATGAGCTGCTTATATATTTTGGAAATTAATCCTTTGTTAGTTGTTTCAGTTGCTATTGTTCTCTCCCATTCTGAGGGTTGTCTTTTCACCTTGCTTATAGTTTCCTTTGCTATGCCAAAGATTTTAAGTTTATTTATTTTTTATTTTTAAAATAGAAATTTATTTATTTTAATTGGAAGCTAATTACTTCACAATGTTGTATTGGTTTTGCCATACACTGACATGAATTCGCCATGGGTATACACGTGTTCCCCGTCCTGAGCCCCCCTCCCACCTCCCTCCCCATCCCATCCCTCTGGGTCATCCCAGTGCAGCCCTGAGCACCTCGTATCAGGCATCACACCTGGACTGTGGCTTCGTTCCACATGTGACAACATACCTGTGTCACTGGCATTCTCCCAAACCACCCCACCCTCGCCCTCTCCCACAGAGTCCAAGAGACTTCTGTACATCTGTGTCTCTTGTGCTGTCTCAGGTGATCGTTACCACCTTTCTAAAGTCCATATATATATGTTAGTATACTGTATTGGTGTTTTTCTTTCTGGCTTACTTCACTCTGTGTAATAGGCTCCAGTTTCATTCACCTCATTAGAATGGATTCAAATGTGTTCTTTTTAATGGCTGAGTAATACTCCATTGTGTATATGTACCACAGCTTTCTTATCCATTCGTCTGCTGATGGACATCTAGGTTGCTTCCATGTCCTGGCTATTATAAACAGTGCTGCAATGAACATTGGGATACATGTGTCTCTTTCAATTTTGGTTTCCTCGGTGTGTATGCCCAGCAGTGGGATTGCTGGGTCATAAGGCAGTTCTATTTCCAGTTTTTTAAGGAATTTCCGCAGCGTTCTCCATAGTGGCTGTAGTAGTTTGCATTCCCACCAACAGTGTAAGAGGGTTCCCTTTTCTCCACACCCTCTCCAGCATTTATTGCTTGTAGATTTTTGGATCGCAGCCATTCTGACTGGCCTGAAATGGTACCTCATTGTCGTTTTGATTTGCATTTCTCTGATAATGAGCAATGTTGAGCATCTTTTCATGTGTTTCTTAGCCATCTGTATGTCTTCTTTGGAGAAATGTCTATTTAGTTCTTTGGCCCATTTTTTGATTGGGTCATTTATTTTTCTGGAATTAAGCTGCAGGATTTTCTTGTATATTTTTGAGATTAATTCTTTGTCCATTGCTTCATTTGCTAGTATTTTCTCCCATTCTGAAGGCTGTCTTTTCACCTTGCTTAGAGTTTCCTTTGTCATGCAGACACTTTTAATTTTAATTAGGTCTTATTTGTTTATTTTTGCTTTTATTGCCAATATTCTGGGAGGTGGGTCATAGAGGATCCTGCTGTGATTTATGTTGGAGAGTGTTTTGCCTATGTTCTCCTCTAGGGGTTTTATAGTTTCTGGTCTTATGTTTAGATCTTTAATCTATTTTGAGTTTGTTTTTGTGTATGGTGTTAGAAAGTGTTCTAGTTTCATTCTTTTATGAGCAGTTGACAGGTTTTCCCAGCACCACGTGTTAAAGAGACTGTCTTTAATCCATTGTATATTCTTGCCTCCTTTGTCAAAGATAAGGTGACCATAGGTGTGTGGATTTATCTCTGGGCTTTCTATTTTGTTCCATTGATCTATATTTCTGTCTTTGTGCCAGTACCATACTGTCTTGATGACTGTGGCTTTGTAGTAGAGCCTGAAGTCAGGCAGGTTGATTCCCCCAGATCCATTCTTCTTTCTCAAGATTACTTTGGCTGTTTGAGATTTTTTGTATTTCCGTACAAGTTATGAAATTATTTGTTCTAGCTCTGTGAAAAATACCTTTGGTAGCTTGATAGGAATTGCATTGAATCTATAGATTGCTTTGGGTAGTATACTCATTTTCACTATATTGAGTCTTCTGATCCATGAACATGGTATATTTCTCCATCTATTTGTGTCCTGTTTGATTTCTTTCACCAGTGTTTTATAGTTTTCTATATATAAGTCTTTAGTTTCTTTAGGTAGATATATTCCTAAGTATTTTATTCTTTTTGTTGCAATGGTCAATGGAATTGTTTCCTTAATTTCTCTTTCTGTTTTCTCATTATTGCTAAGCTAAGTCACTTCAGTAGTGTCCAACTCTGTGCGACCCCATAGGCAGCCCACCAGGCTCCTCCGTCCCTGGGATTCTCCAGGCAAGAACACTGGAGTGGGTTGCCATTTCTTTCTCCAATGCATGAAAGCGAAAGGTGAAAATGAAGTTGCTCAGTCATGTCCGACTTAGCGACCCCATGGACTGCAGCCTACCAGGCTCCTCCATCCATGGGATTTTCCATGCAAGAGGACTGGAGTGGGGTGCCATTGCCTTGTGCAAAGGATTTCTGTGTGTTGATTTTATATCCTGCAACTTTACTATATTCATTGATTAGCTCTAGTAATTTTCTGGTGGAGTCTTTAGGGTTTTCTATGTAGAGAATCATGTCATCTGCAAACAGTGAGAGTTTTACTTCTTCTTTTCCCGTTTGGATTCCTTTTATTTCTTTTTCTGCTCTGATTGCTGTGGCCAAAACTTTCAAAACTATGTTGAATAGTAGTGGTGAAAGTGGGCACACTTTTCTTGTTCCTGACTTTAGGGGAAATGCTTTCAGTTTTTCACCATTGAGGATAATGTTTGCTGTGGGTTTGTCATATATAGCTTTTATTATGTTGAGGTATGTTCCTTCTATTCCTGCTTTCTGGAGAGTTTTTATCATAAATGGATGTTGAATTTTGTAAAAGGCTTTCTCTGCATCTGTTTAGATAATCATATGGCTTTTATTTTTCAGTTTGTTAATGTGGTGTATTACATTGATTGATTTGCAGATATTGAAGAATCCTTGCATCCCTGGGATAAAGCCCACTTGGTCATGGTGTATGATCTTTTAAATATGTTGATGGATTCTGATTGCTAGAATTTTGTTAAGGATTTTGCATCTATGTTCATCAGTGATATTGGCCTGTAGTTTTCTTTTAGTGTGTGTGTGGCATCTTTGTCAGGTTTTGGTATTAGGGTGATGGTGGCCTCATAGAATGAGTTTGGAAGTTTACCTTCCTCTGCAATTTTCTAGAAGAGTTTGAGGAGGATAGGTGTTAGCTCTTCTCTAAATTTTTGGTAGAATTCAGCTGTAAAGCCGTCTGGACCTGGTCTTTGGTTTGCTGGAAGATATCTGGTTACACTTTCAATTTCCCTGCTTGTGATGGGTCTGTTAAGATTTACTGTTTCTTCCTTGTTTAGTTTTGGAAAGATATACTTTTCTAAGAATTTGTCCATTTCTTCCAAATTTTCCATTTTGTTGGCATATAATTGCTGATATTAGTCTCTTATGATCCTTTTTATTTCTGTGTTGTCTGTTATTTCTCCATTTTCATTTCTAATTTTGTTGATTTGATTTTTCTCTTTTTGTTTCTTGATGAATCTGGGTAATGGTTTGTTAATTTTATTTGTCGTCTCAAAGAACCAGCTTTGGGCTTTGTTGATTTTTGCTATGGTCTCTTTTGTTTCTTTTGCATTTTCAGTTCAGTTCAGTTCAGTTCAGTCGCTCAGTCGTGTCCGACTCTTTGCGACCCCATGAATCGCAGCACGCCAGGCCTCCCTGTCCATCACCAACTCCCGGAGTTCACTCAGACTCACATCCATCAAGTCAGTGATGCCATCCAGCCATCTCATCCTCTGTCGTCCCCTTCTCCTCCTGCCCCCAATCCCTCCCAGCATCAGAGTCTTTTCCACTGAGTCAACTCTTCACATGAGGTGGCCAAAGTACTGGAGTTTCAGCTTTAGCATCATTCCCTCCAAAGAAATCCCAGGGTTGATCTCCTTCAGAATGGGCTGGTTGGATCTCCTTGCAGTCCACGGGACTCTCAAGAGTCTTCTCCAACACCACAGTTCAAAAGCATCAATTCTTCGGTGCTCAGCCTTCTTCACAGTCCAACTCTCACATCCATACGTGACCACTGGAAAAACCATAGCCTTGACTAGACCGACCTTAGTTGGCAATGTCTCTGCTTTTGAATACGCTATCTAGATTGGTCATAACTTTTCTTCCAAGGAGTAAGCGTCTTTTAATTTCATGGCTGCACTCACCATCTGCAGTGATTTTTGAGCCCAAAAAAATAAAGTCTGACACTGTTTCCACTGTTTCCCCATCTATTTGCCATGAAGTGATGGGACCAGATGCCATGATCTTCGTTTTCTGAATGTTGAGCTTTAAGCCAACTTTTTTGCTCTCCTCTTTCACTTTCATCAAGAGGCTTTTTACTGCCCTATTTTTTAAGAGTTCTTTCCTTCTACTAACCCCGGAGTTCTTCATTTCTTCCTTTTCTAGTTGCTTTAGGTGTAGAGTTAGGTTATTTATTTGACTTTTTTCTTGTTTCTTGAGGTATGCCTGTATTGCTATGAACCTTCCCCTTAGCACTGGTTTTACAGTGTCCCACAGGTTTTGGGTTGTTGTGTTTTCATTTTCGTTCATTTCTATGCATATTTTCTTTTTTGATTTCTTCTGTGATTTTTTGGTTATTCAGCAGCGTGTTGTTCAGCCTTCATATGTTTGTATTTTTAATAGTTTTTCTCCTCTAATTGAGATCTAATCTTACTGCATTGTGGTCAGAAAAGATGCTTGGAATGATTTCAATTTTTTTTTTTAAATTTACCAAAGCTAGATTTATGGCCCAGGATGTGATCTACCCTGGAGAAGGTTCAATGTGAACTTGAGAAAAAGGTTAAATTATTGTTTTAGGGTGAAATGTCCTATAGATATCAATTAGGTCTAACTGGTCTATTGTATCACTTAAAGTTTGTGTTCCCTGGTTAATTTTCTGTTTAGTTGATCTATCCATAGGTGTGAGTGGGATATTAAAGTCTCCCACTATTATTGTGTTATTGTTAATTTCCCCTTTCATACTTGTTAGCATTTGTCTTACATATTGCGGTGTTCCTATGTTTGATGCATATATATTTATAATTATTATATCTTTTTCTTGGATTGATCCTTTGATCATTATGTAATGTCCTTCTTTGTCTCTTTTCACAGCCTTTGTATTAAAGTCTATTTTATCTGATATGAGTATTGCTACTCCTGCTTTCTTTTGGTCTCTATTTGTGTGGAATATCTTTTTCCAGCCCTTTACTTTCAGTCTGTATATGTCCCTTGTTTTGAGGTGGGTCTTTTGTACAAAATATATATAGCGGTGTTGTTTTTGTATCCATTCAACCAGTCTTTGTCTTTTGGCTGGGGCACAACCCATTTACATTTAAGGTAATTATTGAAAAGTATGATCCCATTGCCATTTACTTTATTGTTTTGGGTTCGAGTTTATACGCCCTTTTTGTGTTTCCTGCCTAGAGGAGATCCTTTAGCATTTGTTGGAGAGCTGGTTTGGTGGTGCTGAATTCTCTCAGCTTTTGCTTGTCTGCAAAGCTTTTGATTTCTCCTTCATATTTGAATGAGATCCTTGCTGGGTACAGTAATCTGGGCTGTATTTATTTTCTTTCATCACTTTAAGTATGTCCTGCCATTCCCTCCTGGCCTGAAGAGTTTCTATTGAAAGATCAGCTGTTATCCTTATGGCAATCCCCTTGTGTGTTATTTGTTGTTTTTCCCTTGCTGCTTTTAATAGTTGTTCTTTGTGTTTGATCTTTGTTAATTTGATTAATATGTGTCTTGGGGTGTTTCGCCTTGGGTTTATCTTATTTGGGCCTCTCTGGCTTTCTTGGGCTTGGGTGATTATTTCCTTCCCCATTTTAGGGAAGTTTTCAACTATTATCTCATCAAGTATTTTCTCATGGTCTTTCTTTTTGTCTTCTTCTTCTGGGACTCCTATGATTCGAATGTTGGGGCGTTTAACATTGTCCCAGAGGTCTCTGGGATTGTCCTCATTCCTCTTAATTCACTTTTCTTTTTTCCTCTCTGATTCATTTATTTCCACCATTCTATCTTCTACCTCACTAATCCTATCTTCTACCTCTGTTATTCTACTCTCTGTTCCCTCCAGAGTGTTTTTGATCTCATTTATTGCCTTATTCATTATATAGTGACTCTTTTTTATTTCTTCTAGGTCCTTATTAAACCTTTCTTGCATCTTCTCAATCCTTGTCTCCAGGCTATTTATCTGTGATTCCATTTTGATTTCAAGATTTTGGATCATTTTCACTATCATTTTTCAGAATTCTTTATCAGGTAGATTCCCTATCTCTTCTTCTTTTGTTTGGTGTCATGGGCATTTATCCTGTTCCTTTACCTGCTGGGTATTCCTCTGTCTCTTCATCTTGTTTATATTGCTGAGTTTGGAGTGGCCTTTCTGTATTCCGGCAGTTTGTGGAGTTCTCTTTATTGTGTGGTTTCCTCACTGAGGGTGCAGTAGTACCAGTGGCTTGTGAAGGTTTCTTGGTTAGGGAATCTTGTGTCGGTGTTCTGGCGGGTGGGAATGGATTTCTTCTCTCTGGAGTGCAATGAAGTGTCCAGTAATGAGTTATGAGATGTCAGTGGGTTTGGAGTGACTTTGGGCAGCCTGCATATTGAAGCTCAGGGCTGTGTTCCTGTGTTGCTGGAGAATTTGCATGGTATGTCTTTCTCTGGAACTTGTTGGCCCTTGGGTGTTGCTTGGTTTCAGTGTAAGTATGGAGGCATTTGATGAGCTCCTGTCGATTAATGTTCCCTGGAGTCAGGAGTTCTCTGATGTTCTCAGGATTTGGACTTAAGCCTCCTGCTTCTAGTTTTCAGTCTTATTTTTACAGTAGCTTCAAGACTTATCCATCTATACAGCGCCATTGATAAAACATCTAGGTTAAAGATGAAAAGTTTGTCTACAGAGAGGTTCACAGAGTTACATGGAGAAGAGAAGAGGGAGGAGGGAGTTAGAGGTGACCCGAATGAGATGAGTTGGAATCAAAAGAAGAGGGCAAGCTAGCCAGTAATCACTTCCTTATGTGTGCTCCACAGTCTGGACCACTCAGAGATGTTCACAGAGTTATACAGAGAAGAGAAGAGGAATGAAGGAGACAGAGGTGGCCAGAATAAAGGGGGGAATCAAAAGAAGAGAGACAGATCCAGCCAGTAATCAGTTCCTTAAGTGTTCTCCACCATCCAGAACACACAAAAAGATTCAGAGTTGGATAGAGAAGAGAAGGGGGAGGGACCTCGTGTATAAAAAGGAGAGTCCAACAGGGGATGGAGCAATCAAGCCAGTATTCTTGCTCCCAAGTAAAAATGGGTACTGAAGATTGGGTTCTCAAAGGTAAAAAATTGATAACAAATACCAAAAAGCAAAGATTAAAAGTCTAGAGTAGAAGTTGGATTTTCAAAAATACAATATTAATGAAAAAGAAAAAAAACCAAAGTCACAAAAATTATAAAAAATATATATATATGAAGTTTGCTTTCAAAAATAGGATCTCTTTTTTTTTTTTGCAAAGTAATGCTATGTTATAAAAATGAAAATTGAAGTAATAGAGGACTTAAAAATTAAAAAAAATTTTTTTTAATTAAATGATAGTAAAAATATATCTAGTACTTTCTCTGGTGTTGTGGGCAGTGTGGGGTCAGTTCATTTTCAGATAGTTCCATGATCTGGCTTATATTTCTCAAGATCTATAGGCCCCTTCCTATGTAGTCGGTACTAACTACAGGGTTTTAATCTATTGTACCTGTCATTTCCAAGGAGGTTCCCTCTTGTTTTAGCTTCTTCTGTTTGCTGGTCTCTTCAGTGTCTGATTTCCATCCTGACACAAACGGGCAATGGTGGACACTTTTTTTAGGCTCATTTGTTCAGTTGTGCTTTGGGGAGGGAGGGATGCTGCAAACAAATATCACTGGTGTGTGTTCTCAGTGTCTCAGCCACACTGGGTTTGCCCCTGATCACAGCGTGTGTGCTTTCCCTGTCTACACTGCTTAGGCTCTAGGTTGTTCTGCTCGGGTCTGAGGCCAACCCTGGGTTGTATGCACTTCCCAGGTCTAACTGCTCAGGTTCAGGTACTCGGGTAGTCCTCAGAGGTGCAGACTCCATTGGGCCTGCGTCTTGTGCCTTTCCCAGATCCAAGCAGCTCAGGTGACCAGGTGTTTGGAGAGTGTGGTTGCTGTGACTTATCGCCTCCCCCATCCCTGCCACTCAGTTTCCTGGGTGTACAACCGGCGCACCTTCTTAGGCAGCCAACAGTCCAGAATCCCAGGAAGTCTTGGTTAGCAACGAGTCTCCGGCAGGGGATGGACCTGTCCACAGCCGGCTAGCTCTGCTCAGTCCTTTGTTGTGTGAGTGGGCCTGATGGTGTCTCAGGTTAGGGCTTTTCGCGGGGTAGCTCTCCCACAGTCTGGTTTGCTACCCCAAGTTAGTTCCCGCAGATTGCCCTCGGGGCATTCAGGCCCGGCCCTTACTCTAAGCAATGCAGCCCGTGCCTGCCTGCCCAGTCCCCGCTTGCTAGTGGCGGGTGCAGCATCTGCGCTGCTTCTCCGCTGGGGGAGTTACCATTGGGCACGTAACCTGTGGGGTTTAATTATTTATTTATTTATCCTCCCGATTATGTCGCCCTCTGAGATTCCAAGGCTCGCCACAGACTCGGCAGTGAGAATGTTTCCTGGTGTTTGGAAACTTTTCTCTTTTTTAACACTCCCTTCCTGGGACAGAGCTCCGTCCCTACCTCTTTTGTCTCTCTTTTTGTCTTTTATATTTTTTCCTACCTCCTTTTGAAGAATAGGGGCTGCTTTTCTGGGTGCCTGAGGTCCTCAGCCGGCATTCAGAAGTTGTTTTGTGGAATTTACTCAGCGTTCAAATGTTCTTTTGATGAATTTGTGGGGGAGAAAGTGGTCTCCCCGTCCTATTCCTCCACCATCTTAGGACTTTTCTAGTTCCCTTAATTGCATGAAATTACTGAGATTTTTATGTGTTTAAAGCTATAAATTTCCCCTTAGCACTGCTTTCCTGTTTCTCGTGAGTTAGTGTTTCACTTTCCTTCATCTCTAGGTATTTTCTGATTTCCCTGTGCTTTCTTCTTTGCCACAATGGTTCTTTCAAATTTTTACAAATCTGTGAATTTTCCACTTTTCCTTCTGTTTCTGATTTCTAACTTTATGCCACTATGGTTAGAGAAGATACTTTTTACGAGATTTACCTTGTGAAATCTACTGAGACTTAATTGTGGCCTATTCTATGGTCTGTCCTGGAGAAGGCCCCACATGCCCTTGAGAAGTGTTTGTCTGTTAGACCTAATTGGCTGATTGTGCTGTTTACATTCTCTACCTATGCATTCATCTGGTTGTTTACCCATCACTGAGAGTAGGGTATTGGAGGTTCCAACTATTGTATAGAACTATGTCTCCCCTCAGTTCTATCCATTTCTAATTCACGTATTTTGATGGTGTCACTGGGTGTATAAATGGTTGTGATTTTATCTTGCTGCATTGAATCTCCTAATCCTTGTCTCTTGTAACTTTTCTGATTTAAAGTCTATGTTGTCTGATATTAGTACAGCATAGCTGCTCTCTTTTGGTTACTGTTTTCATGGACTATCCCATCCCAGGTGGCACTAGTGGTAAAGAACCCACCTGCCAAAGCAGGAAACATAAGCGATGTAGGTTCAATCCCTGGGTCAGGAAGATCTCCTGGCGGAGGGCACAGCAACCCACTCCAGTAGTCTTGCCTGGAGAATCCCATGGACAGAGGAGCCTGGCAGTCTACACTCCATAGGGTCGCAAAGAGTCATGACTTAAGTGACAGAGCACAGCACATCTTTTTCTATCCTTTCACATTCAACTCTTTTTACTGTCTTTGGATCTAAAGTTAGTCTCTTATAGATAGCAAATAGTTGCATCATATATTTTTATCCTTTCTTCCAATCTTTTAAGTGGACAGTTTAATCCATTTACATATAATTACTGATACTGAAGGAGTAATTGTCTGAAGGAGTAATCAGTAATTGTCATCTGGCTCTTTTTCTGTATGCCTTATGACTTTTTTGTCCCTCATGTCCTTCAAGATCACCTTCTTTTGCATTGTTAATTTTTTGTAGTGAAGCAATTTCCTTCTCGTTTCCTTTTGTGGATATTCTGTAACTATTTTCTTTGTGATTACTGTGTGATTACAAATAACATCCTAAAATTACAACACTCTAATTCAATTTAAGCCAGTTTAATTTCAGTAACATAAAAAACCTGTTCCTATACAACTCTGACTCCAGCCCCTTTCAGTTACTTATGTTACAAAATTAAATCTTTTTGGATCATGTCCAAAAGCAGACAAAATTTTAAACTATTAATCTCATCAAAGAGAAAACAAAAAGTGGAGCTACAAACCAAAGTTAAAATAGGACTAGCTTTTTTTTTTTTTTTTTTAGTTTGACTGCACTTGGTCTTAGTTGTGGCATGTGGGATTGACCAGGGATTGGACCAGTTTAAACCTAGTCCTCCTGCATTAGCAGCAGAGATTCTTAGTCACTGGATCACCAAGGAAGTCCCGAGGCTAGCTTTTCTAACTGCCTGCCTATCTACTTTTACCAAATATGAATTCATAAGTTTGTCCAGGGTTTTTCATTACAACCTGGAGGACTCCGTGCTGCGGGAGTATAGTTAGCATAGTTAGCACAGTTAGCATTGCTAGTTAGTGCTGGCAGTCAGTGTAGTCAGCAGATCACCACGATGCTGGGGCTCACAGCCGTCTCAGGGGACAAGGCTTCTATTGAGAACTGCGATTCTTTATTGATAAAGGTTGGTTTGCCAAAGCGAGGCTGGTATGTTCTGACTGGGACAGAGTTGGCCATAAAGGTCATTAGGAAGAGTCAGCAGAGCTCCTCCAGCCTCCAGGACTCTTCCGGGAAGTGAATAGTATGACGGCTGTGACCCATGAAAATATTGTTAAGCTAATAGAAGTGATTGACACAGAGACCACCTTGTTCCTGGAGATGGAGGGCCTCAGTGAGGGGGACACGTGCAGCCATTTGGAGGACCATACACATGGACCAAATGACCAGAGGCTGACACCCAAGGCCCGCTCAGACAGCTGGTCTCTGCCCTGCAGCACGGCCACCAGAGGCACGTCCTGCACTTGGACCTGAAGCCAGGAAATATCCTCTTTGACTCCAAGTAGTATGTGAAAATTACAGACTTTGGCCTCAGCAATGAGTGTGATGAGAGTGGGAAGCTCAACACTTTCTATGGCAGCTGCACTTACGCTGCCTGAGAAATCTTGCTGGGACAGGGCTCCGACTGCCCTGCGGTGGATGTGTGGAGTCTGGGAGTAGTTCTCTACTCCATGGTGACTGGGACCCTGCCCTTTAGGGGACAGGACTTCTCAGAGCTATGGCTGTGAATCCTCATAGGGCAACACCCCATTCCCCTGTGTCGGTCATCAGAGAAGGAATTTGCTAAAAAATATGGTCCTCAACTCCAGTGACAAAAGCACCTTAAATGACTGATGAGGCATCCGTGGGTGAACCTGGGCCAGAAGGAGCCACTGAGGCCATTCTGTGTGCCACCCTGTGACAAGGACCGAGGGGTGACAGTGGTAAGGACTCTGGTGTCGAGGTGGGACCTGATCCATGACTCAGGGAACAGGCAGCAGGCTTTGCTCTGTGAGCTCAGGGGAACACAAGGTGGAGGGCTGCTCCATCACTGAGAGGCTCTCCCCTTCCACTGACCTCAGCAGCCATAACTGGAGCCTTCTCCAAGGCCTGAGGTGTCCACACTCATACCACGTGGCTCAAGCAGGGAGAAAAGGTACAACTGCAGGAGGACCAGGAGTCAGGGCAGAAGACCAGGGAGCCTGCCGGTCTCCACCCAGCCTGGAGCAGAAGCCTGCCATCCCCAGTCCAGCGCCCCGTGTGGCCCTGAGGCCTTCCCTCCATCAGCAGCACCAGCAGCAGGACTGAAGTCGCAGAGGGAAGCAGCTGCCCCTGGTGTTTCCAACATCAGGAGCTCCTCCAATGCTGGCCAGCCTGAAAGTCTGTCCCCAGACACTTTCCTCTGGCCACAGCCAAAGTTCGCCTGAAAATACGCAGATTTATAATAGTCTCCTCAGCAAGAGGCGGCGTAACAAACGGAGCCCAGGTAAAGTCCATGGATGACCCAAGATGAAACGTCAGGATGCATTCCCTGGCAGTGGTCAAGGGGTCGAATCCTCTAACAAGATTTGAATCAGGAGGGTATCCCACGCCTCCATGGCCTTCAGAAGCATTGTATCCAAAACCCTGGCCAGGTTAGAGGATGGTCTGCAGCGGCCTGGGTGCCCAGAAGAGGGCCCGCCTGTCTGCAGGCCCACCCCTCGGCTCTCACCTGAAACCGCAGAGACTGGACTGCCTCTCCTGGGCGTGTCTCCCTACCCCACTCTTCTGTCCTCCACATGAGAGGGGGAAGGGGAGAGTTCTTCTCAACTCAGTGGTTCTTCCAATTCCTGTTGATAAACTTGATGCTCCAGTCTTGCATCCTCCCTGCACAGAATTCAGGCTGTGTATTTTCCAGTCTAAGAAGCGTGCAGTCATGTGGTACTAGAAGTAAATCAGAACTAATTGCAAAGACGACTGAGAGAATTAGGATGATGACTCCCAACAGCAATTGCTGCACTGCAGGGCCGAGATGCAGAAAGTGCGTATAACCTCCCTGCACTGACATTACCCAGCATCTTCAGAAGGGCTGAGGGGAACTTATGGTCCCTGGGGCCTGTGTTAATCGTGACCGAGATGCCCATAAATAGGATAAAGTCCCGTGAAAGCCTGTGTGTAGTGTGATCAGGTCCCTGTGCAGCTGAGTTTCCTGACTCTCCCCTTCCACATGATGGGAGGAGTTGTCCTGATGTGTGGATGTGACCACAGGGACTGGAGAGCAGGCAATCCGGCAGGAGGAAGCTGGAGTGTCAGGCACACACAGGACAGAGGTCAGGAGCCAGGCTGGGGAGAGGGGTCTGGGCTGGCCCCCTTGCTTCCAGGACCATCTACACCGGGGCTCTGTGCTCTGTTCTCTGTGTCTCCAAACTGAAACATCCCCACCTCAGGGCTGGAAAGTAGTTGACTCTGATGACAGAACGTTTTCCTCACAGACTGTCTCCTCTTCTGTGAGGTGTGGGCTGCGGCTGGCTGGGCCATGGCTGCCTCTTGTCACTCTATTTGTCCATCACGGTCCCACAGGGAGGGTGTGGATTTTGTAGTAAAGAGCAGGGCACTCATGAGCAGGGCGGGACACAGTCTCCTTCTGCTGGACAAGATGTCTCGGGCTGCCTCCCAGAGGGCTCTGCAGGAAGAGGGTGGGGAGAAAGCCTCAGTGTCAGTGATGGAACCCCGCCAGCGATTTGTCAGCAAAACTCAGGAAAAGCACCTCCTTGCCCATGATTTTCAACTGATTTCTGAATTATTTCCTGCATGCACTTTGTCTAATGGACAATCTCATAAAATGTGAGCTCAGGGTAGAGATGGGTCAGGTCGTGATGGGGAGCATTAGAGGTGGTGGGTTGAGGCATCCAAGGGCTCCCAGTACCTTGTCCACTCCCAGGTCACCGGAAACCCTCCTTTATCTGGACACTGGCCGCCCAGGACTACAGAGTTCCTGCCTCCTCTGCAGCAAGGGTGCTTGTGTGACCAGGCTCTCTTCCAGGGGGATGGGAGTGATTTGCACAAACTCCAGAATGTGTCCTAGGAGAGAGAAGCAGGCCCTTTCTGCTTCTCCCTCTGTCCTGATCTGGAAACGTCAGCTCTGAGGTTGGAGCTCATTCTGCCCTGAGGACAAAGCAACTTCTCTGGATCGAAGGGCATCGGAAACAGGAGGCTCCGGACCAGCCCTGGACTGTCTGCCTCCTGACCCAGCGTGAGGGGGGCCAGCTTCCCTTTGCCCCTCAGCCATGGGCCTTGAGTTACAGCTGCTGAGCCTTATCCTAAGCTGGACAGCAGGCTTGGAGGGGACCTTTCCTGTGGCTCCCAGGCTCAGGCTGCTCCCAGGACCACAGCTGTCTGCTGTTTCACCCCTCACGTCTGTTGGGGATAGCCCAGCTCAGCTCCAGCCCACTCTCCCCTCTGGAGGCTTCTCTGGAAATCTAATGACTAAAGGATTCAGGAGCGATACATTCCAGGGGCACCACCCCCACTCTCTCCCAGAGACGCAGCTTGTTTGAAACAGTGACATTTCCCTGCTACCATTTGTGGATTCTAACCAAATAACTTGGGGAACAGGCCATTTCACGTGTGATGTAATTTGATTGTTGCCAGAAACATGAGTTTGGAACCGAGAACTTTCCTGCTAAGCTGACAACCGTAAAAGCTTAATTTGAAAAACCAACCAATTTCCACTCAAAGGCAGAGACTGGTTTTTGGTCATGCCTGGGCCTGAGCCCTCAATTTAGGGAGATGGGTAGTTAGGACCTTGTAGGAGTCTGGTCCTGCCTCTGTGATTTTTATATGCCCTCCACCCTGATGGAGCCTGTGATTTTATGGGAAAAGGGATTCTAATACATCTTAATATTTTGTACTTGATTTCATAAAAAAAAGTGTATAGTTCATTTGTTCTTCATTTGTTTACTATGTCTGCAAAGTGTCTCATAGGCTGGTATAAAATAGAATATTTAGTAGAAACTTTGAGGGTCAGTAAGACTAACTGATCAGGAAACAACCACCATTGAAATGAAAGTTTCTCCTCACAGTCCTGGAAGAGGGGTTTCACCACGCAGGGAGCATGGGGAGAGCAGGAGGCAGAGGAGCGGGAGCTGTGGACGCAGGAAGCCTTCATTGCGTTGCTGAAGAGGGAATGGCAGGCAGGGTGAGCAAGCTGAAGGCCGGCTGGGCTGAGAAACTTCATTGGCTCTGGGGTTAGGGGACCCCAAGTATCCTACAACCTGACCCTGGGTCACAGGGCATGTGGACAGTGGTTCAGAGTGTGAGGAGGTTGGTTTGTATGTGAAAAGTGGGCCCTGGGGGAATTCCCTGGCATCCAGGGGTTAGGACTAGGCATTTTCTTTGTCAGGGGCCAGGGTTCAATCCCTGGTCCAGGAACTAAGATCCCACAAGCCCTGTGATGCTGTAACACACAAACACACACACACACACACAATAGTGGGCCCTGGAAGGAATCCTGTGGGGGCAGGGGTGACAAGGGGTGCAGGAGGCTGAGTTGAGGTGCTGCAGAACACGGAGTGCTTTTGCTTGGGATTCATGTCAATCTATGCCAAAACCAATACAGAATTGTAAAGTAAAAATTAAAAATAAATAAATAAATTAAAAAAAAAAAAAAAAAGCAAAGCATCAAGCCGACAGAAGGTAGAAACGGTCTGTAGAAGGTACAGCTGTAATGTCACCTCCTCAGAGGAGTCTTCCCTGCCAGCACCCTCCACAGGGAGACCCTCCCCAGGGATCACCTGCTTCATTCCTGCACAGTATTCAGCACCCAATTCCCTGATCCACACCAGCCGTGCCTCCTCCAACCCAGTGGAAAGGTCCTCACAGGGAGCACAGGGCCTGCAGGACTTGACCTCCCTCCCAGCACTCCCCGCTTGGTTCTCTCTTCCACACCCTGCACTCCTGACTCCCCTGGCCTGCGTGTCCTCACAGCATGTGTCCTCCTAACAGGTTTTCTGCTCCCTGTGTGCCTCATTCAACACCAGGCCTGTCCCCCATGTCAGTGCTGAGCCTGCCCCCTGGGTCAGTGCCGGGCACACAAGAGACTCAGCAAGTAGTGAGTCAACAACTCACCATCACCGCCTAGAACGTTCTTGTCCGTGGCCTCAATGTCCCCACATGCAGTGCAGGTTCACTGAGGCCCTCCTGTATATTGGGTGGACTCCAGACCCAGCACACAGATGGAGTGAAGCAGTGAGTCTCCATTCCCAACAGCACACAGCCTGGAGGGAGACAGAGGAAAATAATTAATGTATAGGCAAAGTCAGGTGGTAAGATGTTCCAAGGAGCAAGAGGGAGTCAGGAAGGACATTTGAAGGCAAACTCTTGGAGGTGTTCAGAGAGCAAGTGACGCAGGGGGAGAGAGTGCCAGGCTGAGAGAATGGCAGCGGGAAGGCCCCGGGGGCCACAGTGGGTTGCATGTCGAGAGTCTCTCTGCGGCTTCTTAGCTTTCTCCCCAGTCTGTATGTTGCGTTTATTTATAATCTTAATCTGGGTCACCAATCTGTAGGGCTTAGCAGATTCTAGTCCAGTCATTTGAAGTGGAAATGCGTGAGTTTGGGTCATGTGTTTACCGGGTGGCCTCCCTGGGCCCAACTGTGTGTGGCCCCAGCAGGCTGTGGACCCCAGTTAGTGGACTCCAGATGCCCTCGGGCCCCTTCTGTTGCACCTCTGGGCCCTTCCTCTGGCTCTCAAGCTCCCACCCTGACTTCACTTGCGCCTTTGTCCCCTACTTCCAGCTCCTCCTGGACATTTCTGTCCCAAGGCCCCTGAACTTCCCTGGGTTAGCATGTCCCAGACAGAGTTCAGCTCAGGCCCCACGACAGCTGTTTCACCATGAAGCACCTCTTTCCGGGGAGCCACTCCCAACTGGATGCTTGAATCCCAAGGCGCAGCCCCTTTCCCGCTGTCACATGCCTCCCCGTCATGGTCCCACCTCTGGGGGTTCCCCGTCATTCTCCCCGTCCTTCAGCTTTGCTTTGGACACCAATCCATCCCTCCTCTTCACAACTCCCCACGAGGCAGGAACAGGTACATACAGGCACAAAGAGGTGACAGGATATTCTGCTTGGAAGGAAGAATTGGATCCCAGAACAGAGGACAGACAAGGTCTCCCCAGTCGGCCAGAGCACAGACCACAGTGGCAGCAAGATGCCCGTAAAGGGTGAGGCAGCCTCATACCGCAGCCCCTGCCATCTGTCCCCCAAGGCGTCTTGTGCTTCATGCCTTGGCCTGGGCTACTGCCTACCTCAGTCTGTTAGGGGGATGCATGTTCATTAATTCATTCACTCATTGTTTTATTGTGTATCTGGTTCCTGTTCTGTGCCAGGCTCCAGGTGAATGAGGCCTCATCCTTGGAGACCAAGCTCAGACATCACCTCCTCCATGAAGCCCTTCTTGATTCCCCACCCTTTCTACAGCTCCTCTGGCCTCACCTGGGGCCCCTAGGTCTGTGATCACATTATGATTACCTCTCCAGCCTGTGAGCTCTGTGAGGGTCTGGGCCTGATGCAGAAAGGGGCTCAGAAAACTGTGATGAGGATAAAACACCAAATAGATGAAAGGACCAAACACAGGCCACGTGTCCATCAAGTCCCCCTTCTCCATCCCTCTAGGACGAGGCTCCATCATCAATAGGAAGCAAAGGGACCCACTCTCACCTCATGCTCATTTAGACCACTAACAGTCTGTTTGTTTTGTTTTTTTCCCCCATTTTAATTTTTTTTTTTTTAACTTGGGAGCCATGTCATGATGGTGCCCCTGAGTAGTGAGACATGTAGTCACCACTCCAGGAGTGGAATCTACCTGTCCTGTCTTAGCTGAGACTGGACAGAAAGCAAATGCAGGAGGAGATGGCTTAGGGTCTCACCAGAAGGGTCTCTTCTGTCTCACTGGAAGAGGTGAGATGGAGAGAGAGGAGGCACAGCTGCCAGGGCTGGGTCACGGCAGGAGGAGTGGAGACCAGGGGCTCCCCGGGTTCCCCTGCTGCTCCTGCCTCCACGTGGAGCCTGCTTCTCATGCTGCAGCCCACCTCCAGGCCCTCACAGGGCTGAGCCTCCACCAGGAACCCTCTCCTCTCCTCACCAGCACCAATGCTCTGGCCCTTTTAAGACTCTGCTCTTCTGGGGACTTGTCTCTGAGCCTGCTTGCCCTGTGCACCTGCCCCATTGTGACTCACTCCACTCTGTACTCAGCCCTCCTGTTGTAATGGCCTGAGGACAACACGACTCCCTGGGACATAGTCTGTGCTCTGGGACCAGCTGAGACCCAGCAGACTTTGGTCATAAGCTCTAAGTCTCTGTGACCCTGGGTGAGTCCCTTGTCCCCTTGGAGGCTCTGTTTCTCCTGTAAAGGGTCTGGCAGTGGCCACCTCACAGCAACGCTGAGCCATTGGAGCTGCCGGAGGTGGAGCTGGGCCAGAGACTGTGGTCCTCAAGGCTGACCCGGGGACCAGGCCTCTCATGGCCAGTGTTTGTGGAAAGACCGGGAGCAGCGATGCATGCATGGTGGGAGAAGGGCAGGGTTTAGGGGCAGCTTTGGAGCCTGAAGACACACCACCAGGGGACACTTTATGGAGCTCCTGGCCCTGACTTCTCCCACCCCTCCCCTTCCTGGCTGCCTTCGGAGGACATGTGACGACGAACCCCTCCTTTGAGGGCTGCACTCAGCCCATTTATCCCGCCCATCAGGGGGTCAGGACAAACTCCACACAGCTGTGGCCCTCATGTCAGCAAAGCTCCATGGACAGGAGGAGGACTGCAAACCCAGACACCTCCAGGGGCAGGCAAGAACAGGGCAGGGAGAGCCTGGGCCTGGGAGCTGCGTAGGGGGAGGAGGGAACTGTGGCAAGCTGGGGACACAAGCCCCTTCCAGAGGGGCCCCCACTCAGCCTCAGAACAGCCTCATCTGTTCACCCCCTGGGAATGTCCCCCAGGAGGCTAGAACTTCTCATTTCATGTCAAAACTCAGAAAGCTAGAAATCTGGGGCTTTGTGTGAAATCTCCTAGTTTTTAAATGTTGGAATTACTTTTAAAAATCCAGATGTGCTCCTGGGCCCTTGTTCAAGGCCCTTGGTTTAAGACCAAATGTGGGCTGAGCAGCTGCCCCCAAGGCGGGGTCCAGACTGGATGCTCTGTCACTGCACAGCACAGCCCTCGTCCTCCAGTGCCTCCTTGTGGATGCTCACGGGACAGCTTCATCCCCGGAAGCCAGCCCCCAGGCAGGGTACGGTGGGGGGTCAGGGTCTCCCAGGGCTGCCCTTTCCTTCAGCAGATCCGCGGCAGTGGAGCCATTTATGCCCCACACCAGACTTGCCCTGTGTGTGGAGGAACTGGAGTTGCCTCCACGAGAAGTGTTCTTGTGCAGGAGAGCGATGAGCCTTCCCCAAAGCCCTAAACCTGTATTGAGCACCTGCTGCATACACAGTCCTAGGATGGGAGCTTGGTGGATGGAGGAGCCTGGGCATCTGACCACAGGGGACCAAATAGGCCAGATGAGAAGGCAGAGGTGTCCAGGGCTTCTAGGAGGAGGGAAGATACATCTGACGGGGTAGGGGGCATGTGCCTGGGGTACCTCTGAAGCATCATTGCCAAGTGATCTGGGGGTCAGAGGACATGTATGCCTGGTGCTCAGAAGGTGTGGGGAGCAGAGGGAGGGACCGTGTCCCTCTAGAGGCCTCCCTCCCCCCCTTCCTGCGTCCTGACGGGGCTGCTGCTGAGGCCACTCTCAGTCTGCCCTCCTGGCCCTGTTACTAGTTCTCTATACAGATGAGGACGCCATGGTGCAGGCTGCCTGCACTCACACAGCAGGGTCTCAGTGACCCCTCCTGGGGCCCTGTTATGAGTTCTCTATGGCAGATGTAGACCCTTTCTCTGCTTCAAACTTTAGGTTTCAGTTTGTTTGGGTTCACTGTGCACTGGGAACAAAACGTGTGTTCCAAAACATGGACACAAACGACACTTCCACTGTCAGACAAGGGTGAAGAAATGTGATGTATACCATATGTCACATATATCCTGGATCTTACCCGGATATATATCAAATATACACATATACAATGGATCTTGCTCAGATGTATATCACATATACACACAGATAATGGATCTTACTCAGCTATAAAAAAGCATTTGCAACAACATGGATGGGCATTATGCTCAGTGAAATATGTCAGACAGAGAAAAAAAGTACAGTCTCACTTATATGTGGAATTGAAAAAAGAAATCAAACTCAGAAACAGAACAGGGTGTGGGAAACCAGAGGCGGGTGTTGAGGGGGCAGGTGAAGTGGGTGAAGATGGTCAACAGGCACACACTTCCAGCTGTAAGACACACAATCCCTGGGGTTGTGTGTACAGCAAGGTGACTGTGGTTAACAACATTGTGTTGTGTATGTGAAAGTTGCTAAGAGAGCAGTTCTTAAGAGATCTCATCACAAGAAAATAATGCGTAGCTGTGAGTGGTTGTGGATGGTAACTGAACTTGTGATCATTTCACAGCATGTACACATATCAAACCATGATACTGGGCGCCGAAAACTAACACTGGTCTGAACCAATTATATCTGATAACCTGTATCTCAGTGATCAGGGGTGAAAGCCTGGAAGATCTATTGCTGAAGCAGACCCCGGGTCCCTCAAAGCCTAACAGGCCCCTTTACGGGAACAGCTTGCTGACCCTGCCCCAGAAGACAGCGGTCATTGCAGCCACAGCAGCGAGTCTGGGAGCACTCCCAGCCCATCCAGCCCCTGTGCTCTACTTGTTGCCTCATTTACTCCCCTACCCACCCCAAGAGGGACAATATTCCCATTTTAAAGATGAGAAAATGGAGGCTTGTTTTGCTCTGAATAACTAACCAAGTGGTGGGAACCAGCTTTGAACACCAGTGTTCTGAGTTCAAAGCCACATCTCAACCCTGATCTCTAGAAGGTGGGAGTCCAGGCATTGGAGACCCTCTGTCTTCCACACTTGAAGCCCTGCTCCAGGGCCCCCATCCAGAGGCAGAATCAACACATTTAACTCACTTATTCTCACCCACTCGGCCCTTGACTGCTGCTCGCCTGCCGCTGACACTTCAGCTGGCTGAGGTGCTAGAGGCATCTCGTCTCCACCTGCTGGCCCTCCCTACCCTGAGAGGCAGCCTCTCCTCACCTCCTTATTCTAAAACCTTAGCTTGATAAGGGGAGGGAGGGGGAGTTTGGGGTGACCTCTGATACGGAAGGGATATGAAAAAGACAGTACTTATGTCCATAATGGGGCTCAGTTTGAAGCTAAGAACTTGGTCCCAAAGAGAAATAAAGGCTGAGGAGGGGCTGAAGGTTACAAGGATGCTGAGAAAAGGGCTTGACTACGGGATTGCAAGTGGGTGGTGCTAGTGGTAAAGAATCCGCCTGCGATTGCGGGAGACATAAGAGATGGGCTCCATCCCTGGGTAGGGAAGGTGTAGGAGTAGGAAGTGGCAACCCACTCCGGTACTCTTGCCTGGAAAATTCTACAGACAGAGGAACCTGGCAGGCGATAGTCCATGGGGCCAAACACAATGGAGCGACTGAGCGCACAATTTAGTAAAAAATAATCAGGCCCCTGGATGACAACAATTTGCGCATTAAGGTTGGAATTGGCTACTTGACCTCAGTTCCCAGATGTGACTCTCTGGGAATCGGGGGGCCTTAACTAGGGGTGCTGTCCTCTCAGCCATAGCCACACCTGCCCACGTGTGCACCTGGGGCCTGTGGTCCCACGGGTCAGGGCACTCTTGTCAGGCCCAGGAGGGCCAGGTCCTAAGGAATGACACTTCTGTGGGGTCACCTGTGTGCCCCCTGCAAGGGTGAGCATCACGTAGAGAAGAGCCCTCCTTCCCCTCCATTCCTCAAACCCCAGGTCCAGTGCTGGGTGAGCACGCATCAGAGCCCATCTGTTTAGCAAACATCCTGGCTGGTGTCAGGAGGCTGCCCACTCTGACGTCATAAAGGGGATGATGGATTGGGATCCAACCCCTCGACTCACCAGTGAGTCCCTCACCCACATCCAGCCCCTGTTCTCTCCTCTGTAAACTGGAACCCACCCTGGGCCCCCCGTGTAAATTACGACACAAAGTGCTGGGCTGTTTCAGGAACCCTGGGGTGTGCTGACCCTGAGGCCCGGAAGGTGGGAGAGGAGTGGTGTGGGTGTAGTGGGTGTGACTGCAGAGCGGTGTAAGAACCAGCTGAGTGTGTGCTTTCTAATATCCAGAAACAGAAAGCTGCCGCTAGCAAATGATTCGTTAGGCCACATTTACTGTCATCAGTTACAACCATCTGCTTGAAAAGAGCTCGCTGGAGACTATCAGTGACACTTCTGACCATCACGCAACAGTGATGCTTAGCTCCTCAGCACAGGGGGCCTTGTGCCCTGGGATTTGCGTCTGCTTCTGTTCTCACTGTCTTGCTCAGCTCCTCTCAGCAGCTCCCCGTGGCCCAAGGCCTGCCCATCTCCAGGCAGAAAACACCACATAAAGCCCTGCCACCTTCCCCACCCAGGCTGTGTTTCTGCAGCAATGAGCCACCAGTGATCCCAGCCCCTGCTCATCCCAGCACCTCTGCATGTGCTGCTCTCCCGCTCTCTGCTCCCATGCCTTTGATCCCTCAGTTCCCGTGTTATTTCCCCTTTATGGCAGGATGGCTTTGGCTGCTCACCCAGAGGATTTGCCTGGTCCAATTCACTTTCTTCCAGTGGATGCTCAATGTGGATGAATAAAGGTTGGTCCAAATCTCTCATGACAGCTGCTTCCACCACTAGTGATTGGTTAGGACAAGGATTCATGATCCAGTTCTAGCCAGTGATATACTAGAGGAAGTCTACAGAGGCTTCTATGAGAGATTTTCCTTCCTGAAAAGCGATATGAAGGGGAAAAGGTGACCCTTGCTTTCAATGGAGGGTTAAATTTGCAGAAGTGATGGCTGGAGTGGAGGCAGCCACCTTGCATCCATGAGGCAATGCCACTCATATTCTGGTGATGGTGGAATAGAGAGGTGGGTGGATTTTGATGAAACTGTTGGGCCACCAGACCCGCTCTGACTCTCTCACCTCTCACAGTTCCTTGAAACATTAAATATTAGTTGCCTAGGTAGTTGAAGCCACTCTCAATATGGATTTCTATCATTTCAGTCAAACACATAACTAAATGATACAGCCTTCAAATCCCAGTTGAAAATTCTCTATCCTGAAGCAGTTCCTCAGCAGACTTGTGTCTCTGCCTCTGCCTCACACCCTTCACCTATGAAAGCAACTTAGGTGCTATGGCCTGACAGCCTGGCTGGCTTATCTGTATGTGGTCTGTGAATACCTCCAGGCAGGCCTCTGCCTTCTCTTCTCTGTGCACCCTGAGCCTGCACAGTGGGCCTTCAGAACCTTAGGGACCTTGCCCCACCCCTACCATGGCCAGAATCCTCCAGCTATCAAAAGGCCCGTGGATGCTCTTTGGCCCAAGTGCTTCTTCCAGACTGTGGGGTCTTCTAAAGCCTCTGCAGCATCAAGGTCAAGGGCTGTTGTAAACAGAGCTTCCCAGCTGTTAGATCTCACCTCTCACCTGCCTTCCTGTGCTGAGCTGTCAATTCATTGTCCACTGGGTCTCTCCTGTGGCACCTCGGGAGGCTGCAATGTGGAGAAAGGAGTACTGGAGCTGAGTTTCAAGGGAGACGTGGAAAAGGCAGTGTTGGATGCATCCTGTGCAAACTGAGTGAGGTTCCCTGTATATTCTGGAAAAGGCCTCTGTGTGCAAGAGGGAAGCAGGGCCCCCCAACACCCAAAGGAAGAAGATGTCCACAGGTATGAGGGGGGAGCCTCCCCTGTAGCAGCTCCAGATGGGAGCCAGTGACCCAGGAACTGTCCATGTGGTCACATGAGCTTGACTATGTAATTGACAAGCAAAGCAGGAGAAAGGTGGGCAGAACTTGGGGAAACCAGAGGGTTGGGTGTGGTCTGGTGAAGTAAGGTGCCCTTCCTTCAGTGTGAATTGCTTTTGTGACTGTCAAAACAGCCACTTGGCAGTTACCAATTCTCAGACCCCTGGGAAGCCAGTGTGGGGCTGGGTGCCTTAGCCTCTTCACATGGACAAGCCACACCACGTGGCTTCCCAGATTTCAAGGAGCAGGATCTGGGGCTTCTTTCTGACTGCACACTTCCTGGCTGTAGCCCACTTACCTTCCTTCTCTGAGCCTCCATCTTGTCCTCTAAAAAGGGACGTGGGTTACTACCTTAACAGGACTAACCCTGTGAGGACTAATTTGGGGAATCCTAGAGTTAATAGTTGGCCCCAACAGATACCACTTGTATCCGTTCAAATCTCCAAATTATACTGGAGTCTTGTAGTGTTATGTGGAATTTCTTCCCTGAGGCCAGATGAAACCCACACCATGGCAGTCCCAGGGTCTCCACTTAGCCAGCTGGACATCAAACCCAAAAGGGCTCAAACAAGGTAACAAACAAGCAGGAGAGAATGATCATAACTAAGTCCACGGGCACAGCTTCTGGCTGGACTGTACCTGGATCTCAGGGACGTCAGTAGGAATTGTCTTTCCCCACCTCTCAGCTCTCTTACTGATGCCATCCTCACCCAAGTAGCTCTGCCTTTATGGAACAAGGCCACCAACTGCCACAAGCTGATGTCACATCCCTCCAACTGCCGCAGGCTGACCTCACTTCCCTCCAACTGCCACAGGCTGACCTCACTTCCCTCCAACTGCCACAGGCTGACCTCACTTCCCTCCAACTGCTGAAGGCTGACCTTAGGTATCCCCTGCTCCTAATGGAAATAAACCTCCATTCCCCAGGATTCCAGCATATGCCCTGAGTAGTCACTTGTCCAGACCCGAGTCAATCACAGGTGTCCAGGGAGGATGGAACATGCTGATTGGTCAGGTGGAGGTTATGTGACCACCCCCTCTGGGAAACCTGTGAGCTGTTCAGCATGTTTCAGGGAGGAGACAGTGTGATGCCCCAAGAGCAGGGGTGAGGGCACAACTGAAGGACCTGCCATGATGTTTCTGGGCTGTACCTGCTTACATCCTCCTCACATACCCAGTTTCCCCTACTTACAAAATGCTTTGTGATGGGTCTCTTCCCTTCCCAAGCCCCATTTCACCCACCCATACCAAACAGGATCAAGCCCTCCTGTTTGGAGACAGGATTGGGGATCCCCTCCCAGCCTCAAGGCTTGTTTTCAGTCTGTGATTGCAGTCATTTATTCAGTCAACAAACATCCACTGAGCATCTCCACCTGCTGCTATGGGTTTACAGGACTGTTGGTTGCTTTGAGTAGTGGGCATTACTTAGGGACCTCCCAAAGGGATTGAATTTTGTCTGAGGAAGCTGTTCAGATGGAGTCACTGAATTACTGAATTGCTTGCTGTACCCCTGAAACTAACACAGCCTTGTAAATCAACTATACTTCTATATATAAAAAAGATATTCTCTTCTTGAAAATTGTCCTTAAACTTGTAAAGTTTTCCCTTTCAAATGTAGGTTCTTAATGTGTCTGTAAGTGATTTGGTGGTGTTTCTCTGAGTTAGGGATCCAGCTTTGTTTTGCAGTTGCACGTCAAATTGCCCCAGCACCATTTACTTAATGGGCCTCCTTCCTCCATTTACATATTGAGAAGCCTTTTTTCAAACTCCTAAGTATCAAGGACCTCAGGTCTTCGGTAATTTGTAGAGCACCCCACAGTCAGGCAGACTGTCTCTACAGTCTGTACCTTCTCTCCTCTTTCTATCATTGCAGTTTCTAGTATGCACAAGTGCCCCAGAAAGCCCCGTGTAGTGACCCGTGGATGTTTCTGTGAGGACAGGGGGCGTGAGCATGGAGGAGGGGCTGAGTCCTTAATGACCATGTGACCGTGCTGAGTGACCCCAGCAGGGGGTCTGGCTTCCTCAGACGGGGCTTGTATGTCCTGGTGTCTGGTTGTGCACAGTAGGGCTGGTAGATAGGCACCTGGGGCTCTGGGGCCAGCAGAAGAGAGATTAGCCCTCTCAGCTTGCTTTTGCATTCATTTGCCTCCTATGGGCTCCACATATTTGGTGTAGAGACATTTCTGACACCTTTATCCTAAAAGCCAGAGAGGTGCTCATTGCTTGTGCTTCTCATCCCCTGTCTTGTCCTTCCTTGTGTCACACTGACTGTAAAGTACCTGTGGTTTAATAGATCACCCCCCCAACCCCCTGCCTCCTTACTCCTACTAGCTCCTTTCCTGGTAGGGAGATAAAGAACTCTGGGACCAGTACTCCATCATGCTTGAGCCTGGCCAGAGAGACACATTCTGGCCAGGAAGGCTGTACCCCTGCTGTGGCTTCTGATCCTGCACCCCTGGGCCCTTGGCGTAGGCCCCACCCTGAGGCCTCCCCTCCCTGATCCACACCAGTAGAGAGTACTTGGTGCAGCCCCCCTTGGCTTTTCTGCCCTGGTCCTCATCCAGCTCCGTCTGCCTCCCAGGCTTCACCCTTGACACCCACCCACAGGATCAGGAGGGCCTAGTTCTGGACAGTTTCACACAAGGAGAGACTGTTGGAGGCTCCCCAACCCCTGGTCTAAATAAACATTTCCTTAGAGCCTCATGATCCTGGGAGGAGATACTGGTTTTGTGCCCATTTTAAAGTTGAGAAAGGCTCAGAGCCATTGTGTGATTTACCCAGGGTCACCCAGCAGGTCAGTGAGTGAGTTAGGATTTGAACTCAGGCTTTACCTAGGGTCACCCAGCAGGTCAGTGAGTGAGTTAGGATTTGAACTCAGGCTGTGTGGTCCCAGTCTCCACGTCTCAGACCTCCATGACTTTATACAGGTTTTTCAGCTCCTCGGTTAAAATTATTTCAAGGTATTTTATTCTTTTTGGTGCAGTTGTAAATGGGACTGTCTTCTTCATTTCTCTTTCTAATAGTTTATTATTAGTGTGGAGAAATGCAACAGATTTTTGTCCTGCAACCTTGCTGAATTTGTTAGTTCTAATAGCTATCATTTGGTGGAGTTTTTATGGTTTCATAAAATATTGTATCATATGCAAAATAGTGACAGTTGTACTTCTTTTGTTCCAATTTAATTTGGATCGCTTTTATTTTCTTTTTTTGCTTCATTCCTGGGTAGAACTTCCAATACTTTGTTGAATAAAAATGTGAGTGGGCATCCTTGTATTTTTCCTAATCTTTCAGGATAAATTTTCACCTTTTCCCCACTGAGTATGATGTTATTTGTGGGCTCATCTTTTATGGCCTGTAATATATTCCATGTATAACCACTTTGTTGAGAGTTGATATAAATAGATGCTGTATTTTGTTAAAAGCTTTTTCTGCATCTATTGAGATGATCATATGATTTTTATCCTTTGTTTTTTTGTGTGTGTTTGTATTACATTGATTTGTACATATCAGCCTTGCATCCCTAGAATAAATTCCACTGGACATGGCATTTGATTCTTTTAATGTATTCTTGAATTTGGTTTGCTAATATTCTGTTGAGGATTTTTGCATCTATGTACATCAGGGTCCTTCTTGACATTCTTAAATTCTGAATTTAAAATGTTATCTCAGACTTCCCTGGTGATCCAGGGTTAAGAATCTGCCTATTAATGCAGGGAACACGGACTGAATCCCTGGTCTGGGAAGATCCCACATGCTGAGTGCAATTAAGCCTGTGAACCACAGCTACTGAAGCCTGACAACCCTAGAGCCTCATGCTCTGCAACAAGAGAAGCCACTGCAATGAGAGACCTGTAAAGCACAGCTAGAGAGTAGCCCCCACTTGCCACAACTAGAGAAAGCCTTTGCATAGCAATGAAGACCAAGTACACCCCAAAATAAAACGCCACCTCAGTGAAAAAAATACATTTAAATGCAAAGATATCAAGAAAGTGAAAGAGTTCTTAGAAGTAAATGATATTAATAATAAGGCATAACAGATGAAAGGAACAAGTATTTCAAATAACTTACTTTTCATAATAATTTTAGCTCTTCAGAGGACTTCTCATTAAAATAAACTTAAAAGACAAGTTCCAAGTTAAAATTTAAAAATTCTCTTGGCACTATATTTCTATGATAACCTGAAACAAGTAATTTATGTACATGATGTTAAGAATACTATTCAGATATTAAAATCATATTTTCAAAAACTTAATGACATAGGTAAGTATTAATATTAAGTGAAAATGTAACTAGGAATATAGGATGATCCCATCCCTGGAGAAGGAAATAGCAACCCACTCCTGTATTCTTACCTGGGAAATCTCATGGGCAGAGGACCCTGGTGGACTATACGCCTTGGGTTCACAAGAGTTGGACAACACTTACGGACTAAACCACCACCACCAAGTTTAGATGAAAGTACAGATATGTTGAGTGATAATTTTCAAGTTAAAAAAAATGGTTTAGTGTTAATATAATCAGAAGGATTCCATAAATATGCTTTGGTTTGATATTCTGTTTCTTTCAATTAGATACAGAGAGCTGTGATGCAGATCAGACATTACCAACACTTTCCCACACCACCCTCTGCATGTCGTGGGAGGCACTGACTTACTGTCCTGGAGCTCCGTGCCTGACTCAGGGGCTCCATAAATATTCCCAGATATGCTGCACTTGGGAAGAAACCTACTTTTCCACAGTGTGAAATCACAAGACAAAGAATACTTCCATTGGAAGATAACCTCCTAAACACTGACTCTTACTAAGTTGGTTTTATCTGCCTGCAATCCAGTGAAAATGTCTGAGTTACAGATGCAGCTTCTTTTGCCACGGAGCCAGGGAGCCCTGAGCACCCCTGCCATTCCTCATGTGACCACGAGAGGGCCGTGCATGACCGCTCGTGACAATCGCACTGCCCACATCAAACGTTTCACCAGCTATTCTTCCTCAGAACTTGTTTCATTTCCTTAGAGAATTTTCTTCAGGACTATTCTCTTTTATTCATCAATCTTTTGGAATCTAATGAAAACTTACAAACAACAACCAAAGGTAATGCATTGGATGGGAGATGCCCCTCCTTACACAGGCAGGCACACAAAATTATGAGTGAATTGAGAGGGTCCGTATTCAACAGTATGTGAACCAAGAAATTCCAGACGCTCAAGCTGGATTTAGAAAAGGCAGAGGAATCAGAGATCAAATTGCAAACATCCGTTGGATCCTAGAAAAAGCAAGAGAGTTCCAGAAAAACATCTACTTCTGCTTTATTGACTACACCAAAGCCTTTGACTGTGTGGATCACAACAAACTGTGGAAAATTCTTAAAGAGATGAGAATATCAGGCCACCTTATCTGACTCCTGAGAAATGTATATGTAGGTCAAGAAACAAAAGTTAGAACTGGACATGGAACAATGGGCTGGTTTCAAATTGGGAAAGGAGTAGGACAAGGCTGTATATTGTCACCCTGCTTATTTAATTTCTAGGCAGAATACATCACGTAAAATGCTGAGCTGGATGAAGCACAAGCTGGAATCAAGATTGCAGGGAGAAACACCAATAACCTCAGATATGCAGATGACACCACCCTTATGGCAGAAAGTGAAGAGGAACTAAAGAGCCCTCTTGATGAAAGTGAAAGAGGAGAGTGAAAAAGCCTGGCTTAAAAGTCAACATTCAACTTAAAATGATGAAAGAGAAAAACCTACAACCAAGATTACTACGCCCAGCAAGAATCTCATTCAGATAAGAAGGAGAAATCAAAAGCTTTACAAACAAAAACTGGGAGAACTCAGCACCACCAAACCAGATCTTCAACAAATGCTAAAGGATATTCTCTAGACAGGAAACACAGAAAAGGTTTATAAAATAGAATGCAAAACAACAAAGTAAATGGCAATGGGATCATGCTTATCAATAATTACATTACATGTAAATGGGTTGAATGCCCCAACCAAAAGACAAGGACTGGCTGAATGGATATAAAAACAAGACCTCTATATATGCTGTCTGCAAGAGACCCACCTCAAACCAAGGAACATGTACAGACTGAAAGTGAAGAGCTGAAAAAAGATATTTCATGCAAGTGGAGACCAAAAGAGGGGAGGAGTAGCAGACTCATATCAGATAAAATAGACTTTGAAATAAAGACTGTGAAAAGAGACAAAGAGGACACTATGTAATGATCAAAGGATCAATCCAAGAAGAAGATATAATGATTATAAAGATATATGCACCCAACATAGGAGCACATCAATGCATAAGGCAAATGCTAACAAATATGAAGTGAAATTAACAGTAACAATATAACATTACAATAATAGTGGGAAACTTTAATACCCCACTCACACCTATAGATAGATCAACCAAACAGAAAATTAGCAAGGAAACACAAGCTTTAAATGATACAATGGACCAGTTAGACCTAATTGATATCTATAGGATATTTGATCCCAAAACAATGAATTTCACCTTTTCCTCAAGTGCACATGGTACATTCTCCAAGATAGATCACATCCTGAGCCATAAATCTAGTCTTGGTAAATTCAAAAAATAATTGAAATCATTTCAAGCATCTTTTCTGATCACAATGTGGTAAGATTAGATGTCAGCTACAGGGAAAAAAAACTATTAAAAATTCACACATATGGAGACTAAACACACTTCTGAACAACAAACAGATCACAGAAGAAATAAAAAAGGAAATCAAAATATGCATGCTTCTGCTGCTGCTAAGTTGTTTCAGTTGTGTCCGACTCTGTGTGACCCCATAGACGGCAGCCCACCAGGCTCCCCTGTCCCTGGGATTCTCCAGGCAAGAACACTGGAGTGGGTTGCCATTTCCCTCTCCAATGCATGAAAGTGAAAAGTGAAAGTGAAGTTGCTCAGTCGTGTCCGACTCTTCCCGACCCCATGGACTGCCTACCAGTCTCCTCCATCCATGGGATTTCCCAGGAAGAGCACTGGAGTAGGTAGCCATACCTTCTCCAGGGGATCTTCCCAACCCAGGGATTGAATCCAGGTATCCTGCATTGCAGGCAGATCCTTTTTTACCATCTGAGCCACCAGAGAAGCCCCAAATATCCTGAATATTACCCCAACATCATCCTACAATCAGGGAAAGAGCTGCAACTTATCTAGATATATACATATGTCACTCAACCAAGCCAAAGCTTCTATTATTAAAAATTTAAAAATTAATAGATAGGCCTATTTAGATGTAATCAATCTCAGCTCCAAATGTGTCTTATTGAACTGATCATCACTACCCTAAATGAGATTTCTTGTCCCATAAAAGATGAATGAAAACAACAATTATTCTTGAAGCTAAGAAAAAACAGAAACATGTATTATCATTTTGACTCACTTAACAAAGACCAGTGGCTGAGCTAGACATTAATTCAATATTATTTGCTTACTTAAATAATACAAAAGATCATAAGAGTCTACTATCAGCAGCTATATGCCAATAAAATGAACAACTTGGAAGAAATGGACAAATTCTTAGAAAAGAATAACCTTCCAAAACGGAACCAGGAAGAAATAGAAAATCTTTACAGACCCATCACAAGCACAGAGCTAGAAACTGTAATCAAAAATCTTCCAACAAACAAAAGCCCAGGACCAGTTGAGTTCACAGGTGAATTCTACCAAAAATTTAGAGAAGAGCTAACCCGTATTCTACTCAAACTCTTCCAGAAAATTGCAGCAGAACGTAAACTGCCAAACTCATTCTATGAGGCCACAGGTAAACTTCCAAACTCATTCTATGAGGCCACCATCACCCTAATACCAAAACCTGACAAACATGCCACAAAAAAAGAAAACTACTGGCCAATATCACTGATGAACATACATGCAAAAATACTCAACAAAATTCTAGCAAACAGAATCCAACAACATATTAAAAAGACATACATCCATCATACATACATCATGACCAAGTGGGCTTTATCCCAGGGATGCAAGGATTCTTCAATATCCACAAATCAATCAATGTGATACACCACAGTAACAAATTGAAAAATAAAAACCATATGATTATCTCAATAGATGCAGATAAAACTCAACATCCATTTATGATAAAAAAAAAAAACCTCCAGAAAGCAGGAATAGAAGGAACATACCTCAACATAATAAAAGCTGTATTTGATAAACCCACAGCAAACATCCTCAATGATGAGAAATTGAAACCATTTCCCCTAAACTCAGGAACAAGACAAGGGTGCCCACTCTCACCACTACTATTAAACATAGTTTTGGAAGTTTTAGCCATAGCAATCAGAGAAGAAAAAGAAATAAGAAGTATCCAGGTTGGAAAAGAAGAAGTAAAACTCTCACTGTTGGCAGATGACAAGATCCTCTACATAGAAAACCCTAAGGACACCACCAGAAAATTACTAGAACTAATCAATGAATATAGTAAAGTTGCAGGACATAAAATTAACACAGAGAGATCCCTTGCATTCCTATACACTAACAATGAGAAAACAGAAAGAGAAATTAAAGAAACAATCCCATATACCAATGCAATGAAAATAATAAAATACATAGGAATAAATCTACCTAAAGTACAAAATACACATATATAGAAAACTATAAAACACTGATGAAAGAAATCAAAGATGACACAAATAGATGGAGAAATAGAGGATGAATAGTGAAAATAAGTATACTACCCCAAACAATCTATAGATTCAATGCAATCCTTATCAACCTACCAGTGGTATTTTTCACAGAACTAGAACAAATAATTTCACAACTTGTATGGAAACATAAAAAACCTTGAATAGACAAGGCAATCTTGTGAAAGAAGAATGGAACTGCAGGAATCAATCTACATGACTTCAGACTATACTACAAAGCTACGGTCATCAACACAGTATGGCACAAAGACAGAAACACAGATCAATGGAACAAAATAGAAAGCCCAGAGATAAATCCATGCACCTATGGACACCTTATCTTTGACAAAGGAGACAAAAATATACAATGGAGAAAAGATAATCTCTTTAACAAGTGGTTTTGGGAAAACTGGTCAACTGCCTGTAAAAGAATGAAACTCAAACACTTTCTAACACCATACACAAAAATAAACTCAAAATGGATTAAAGATCTAAATGTAAGACCAGAAACTATAAAACTCCTAGAGGAAAACATAGGCAGAACACTCTCTGACATAAATAGAGCAAGATCCTCTATGACCTATCTCCCAGAATAATGGAAATAAAAGCAAAAATAAACAAATAGGACCTAATTAAACTTCAAAGCTTTTGCACAGCAAAGAAAACTCTAAGCAAGGTGAAAAGACAGTCTTCAAAATGGGAGAAAATAATAAAAAATGAAGCAACTGACAAAAATTAATCTTAAAAATATACAAGCAGCTTAATATCAGAAAAGTAAACAACCCAATCAAAAATAGGCTAAAGCACTAAACAGACATTTTTCCAAAGAAAACACAGCCGGTTAACAAGCACATGAAAAGATGATCACCATCACTCATTATCAGAGAAATGCAAATCAAAACCACAATGAGGTACCATCTCACGCTGGTTAGAATGACTGCTATCTAAATGTCTACAAACAATAAATGCTGGAGAGGGTGTGGAGAAAAGAGAACCCTCTTAAAATGTTGGTGGGAATACAAACTAGTAAGCCACTATGGAGAACAGTGTGGAGATTCCTTAAAAATCTGGAAATAGAACTGCCATATGACCCAGCAATCCCACTGCTGTACATACACACTGAGGAAACCAGAACTGAAAGAAATACATGTACCCCAATATTCACTGAAGCATTGTTTACAATAGCTAGGACATGGAAGCAACCTAGATGTCCATTGGCAGACGAATGGATAAGAAAGTTGTGATACCTATACACAATGGAATATTACTCAGCTATTAAAAAGAACATTTAAGTCAGTTCTAATGAGCTGGATGAAATTTGAGCCTATTATACAAAGTGAAATAAATCAGAAAGAAAAACACCAATGCAGTATACTAATGCATATATATGGAATTTAGAAAGATGGTAATGACCCTATATGCAAGAAAGCAATAGAGACACAGATATAAAGAACAGCCTTTTGGACTCTGTGGGAGAAGGCAAGGGTGGTATGATTTGAAAGAATAGCATTGAAACGTATATTATTGTATGTGAAATAGATCACCAATTCAAGTTCGATGCATGAAACAGGGCACTCAAAGCCAATGCATTGGGACAACCCAGACAGATGGGGAAGGGAGGTGGGAGTTTGGGGATGGGAGGACACATGTACACCTGTGGCTGATTCTTGTCAATGTATGGCAAAACCCACCATAATATTTAAAATAATTCTATTCAGTACAGTTCAGTTCAGTCGTTCAGTCGTGTCCAACTCTTTGCAACCCCATGAATCGCAGCACTCCAATCCTCCCTGTCCATCACCAACTCCTGGAGTTCACTCAAACTCATGTCCATCGAGTTGGTGATACCATCCAGCCATCTCATCCTCTGTGGTCCCCTTCTCCTCCTGCCCCCAATCCCTCCCAGCATCAGGGTCTTTTCCAATGAGTCAACACTTCACATGAGGTAGTCAAAGTACTGGAGTTTCAGCTTTAGCATCATTCCTTCCAAAGAAATCCCAGGGCTGATCTCCTTCATAATGGACTGGTTGGATCTCCTTGCAGTCCAAGGGACTCTCAAGAGCCTTCTCCAACACCACAGTTCAAAAGCATCAATTCTTCGGCGCTCAGCCTTCTTCACAGTCCAACTCTCACATCCATACATGACCACTGGAAAAACCATAGCCTTGACTAGATGGACCTTTGTTGGCAAAGTAATGTCTCTGCTTTTGAATATGCTATCTAGGTTGGTCATAACTTTCCTTCCAAGGAGCCTCCAATTAAAATAAATAAATTAATTAAAAATTTTAAAAGAAGATATTAAGGAAAACTTATAAAACAAAATATGAAAAGGAAAATGAAATCACTCATAACATTCTTAAAAAAAAAAACACCTCAACATTCAAAAACTGAAGATCATGGCATCTGGTCCTATCACTTCATTGCAAATAGATGGAGAAACAATGGAAACAGTGACAGACTTTATTTTCTTGGACTCCAAAATCACTGCAGATGGTGACTGTAGCCATGAAATTAAAAAACACTTGCTCCTTGGAAGAAAAGCTATGACAAACCTAGACAGCATATTAAAGAGCAGGGACATTACTTTGCTGACAAAGTTCTGTCTAGTCTAAGCTATGGATGTGAGAGTTGGACCATAAAGAAAAATGAGCACTGAAGAATTGATGCTTTTGAACTGAGGTGTTGGAGAAACCTATGGAAAGTCCCTTGGACAGCAAGGAGATCCAACCAGTTCATCTTAAAGGAAATCAGTCCTAAATATTCACTGGAAGAACTCATGCTGAAGCTGAAACTCCAATACTTTGGCCACCCGATGCAAAGAACTGACTCACTGGAAAAGGCTTGGATGCTGGGAAAGACTGAAGGCAGGAGGAGAAGGGGATGACAGAGGATGAGATGGTTGGATGGCATCACTGACTCAATGGACATGAGTTTGAGCAAGCTCTGGGAGTTGGTGATGGACAGGGAAGCCTGGCATGCTACAGCCCATGAAGTCTCAAAGAGTCGGACATGACTGACAACTGAACTGAACTGAACTTTGCCTAATGTGAAATTTTAAAACTCATTCAAAGTGGACAAAAGACCTAAATTTAGGAGCTAAACCTATAAACTTATTGGAGACTACATAGGAGAAAATTTCTTGACTTTGGATTTGGCTTCAGTTTCTTAAAGGTGACACCAACTACACAAAAGTTAGAATATATATTGGTTGAAGTGTCACCAACATGACTGCAAAAATTACACAGGGCATTTCTCCAGTAATTCTCCCAAAACCCATTGTGTGTATGTGTGTTAATTGCTCAGTTGTGTCCAACTCTTGGTGACCCCGTGGACTGTAGCCTGCCAGGCTCCTCTGTCCATGAATTTCTCCAGATAAGAATACTGGAGTGTGTAGCCATTCCCTTCTGCAGGGGATCTTCTTGACCCAGAGATCGAACTTAGGTTTCCTACATTGCAGGCAGATTCTCTACCATCTTAGCCACCAGGAAAGCCCCCCACCCCACCTCCGCAAACCCATTAGGCAATGCCAATTATTGTCTCCATTCTAGAGATGGGGCCACTTAGGCACACAGCCCTGCTGGGATCACCCAGCTAAGAAGAGGCTGAGTAGGCCTCAGACTACAGTTTCACTGTCTTTGAACTCTCTGCCCCTTCTCCATGGATTTCTCCAGAGACTGGATGCCCGGTCCTCAAGAACTCCCTGAGCTCTGGGGGAGGGTCACCACCTATGCCTGGGGCTGGGCTCACTGGCCAGGAGTAGCCCACCCTGGCCACTGGGGGCCCTCCCAGTCCCAGGATAACTTTCTACCTGGGCAGAAAGTTGTTTCTCTATAGACACTGGAAGTTAAGGCCTCCTGTATCCTCAGAGCTGAGAGACCCCCTACAGCATCCGGTTGCAGCTTGCTTGTCAGGTGGGTCTTGCAGATGTCTACTAAACCCTGGGTTCAAATCCCTCCTCTGCAGTCTCTAGGACAGAAATGGGGACAGTTTCTTTAAGCTCCATTTCTTCATCAGTCAAACAGGGACGGTGTTTCTACCTTCTGCCTGGAATTGTTAAGAGAGTCCATGAGCTGATTCATGTCTGGAAAAGAACCCTGGTAAGGGGTGGATCTTTAGCTGCATCTGTTGATTCAATGAGGTCTTCCCTGGTGGCTTAGTGGTGAAGAATCCACCTGCCAATGCAGGAGACCCAGATTCTATCCCTGGGTCAGGAAGATCCTCTGGAGAAGAAAATGGCAACCCATTCCAGTATTCTTGCCTGGGAAATCCCATGGACGAGGAGCCTGGTGGGCTACAGTTGATGCCCTTGCAAGCCTGCTGCTGCCCTGGGCTCCCCAGCTCTGACCACTTAACTCCCTCTGCTGAGTGCTCAACTCCTTCAGGCTCACATCATTCTCCAGAAAGCTTTTTTCACACCCCCACTGGGTGGAGTGTCCCTTGGCCGGCTGTGGAGAACAGCACAGGGGCTCACGCCATCAGACCCAGGGCATCCCTGAAATGACACGACCCTATGCCTGTGGATGATGAAATGTTAAGTGCTGAGAGCTGACCCTGGAGCTCCCTACGTAATGCTGTCTCCTCTTTGGACCACATGTTGGGGTGACTGGGAAATGAGCTTCTTCCTTCCAAGGCAGCCAGAGTGAGCTGCCCTGATCTCCCTGGGGTGCCTCCTCTGTGTGCTCACCCTGAGACAGCATGTCAGGGTCCACAGCCATCGAAGGGCCAGTGTCTCTTTGGTGGTCTATCAGTTCAGTTCAGTTCGGTCATGTCTGACTCTTTGCAACCTCATGGACTGCAGCACGCTTTATACTGAAAGTCAGTTTCTGGAGAAGAGTTTAGGTTTAATGGAAACAACATTGGGAAGAAGAATTTGGGCGGCTTCTTACAAACCAGCACTAGCCTGAGCCCCTAATGTGTGGCACTGCCTTTGGCTGGCAGCCCTGGCCCATGGTCCTCACTGCAGTCCCGCCGGCAGTGCCCTGTTCCATCAGGGGCATCTCTCTCTCTCACCCTGGGACCCTGAGTGCCCTCCCTGTTAAGATCGACATTCTGTGAGTTGGGACCCATGTCCTGGAAGACAAAGGAGAGGTTGCTGACCCAAAGCCACAGGCAGAGTGCCACTCTTACTTTAATTTGACGGTGGGAAGGGCTTTTCTCCTTTCCCCTCACTTGGGGTCTGGGGTGGGAAGCAGAGCCCCTCCCCGACGAAGAGTCTGAATCAGGACTGGGGCAGGGGCTGAGCCAGGGGTCACTGCTGGAGGAGCCAGAGGGGTGCTTAGGGGCTGTGCTGCCTTCAGAGCCCCAAGCCTGGGGCTCTGACCCTCCTGCAGCCCCAATGGCCCCAGCGGGCTGTGTTGAGGCCTCTCCTGTGGTTCTTGTTCTCATAGCTCAGAACTTCCTCTGAACTGAGAACACAAAAAGTCATGTCTAAAACTCACAGATGTGCCCTTGCAGATGCTCTCTTGAGAAGAAGGAGTCCAGGCTTGGAGGAGGAGGGTGTGGCTAGGCCTGGGCCCTCCACCACCCGGGAGGCAGGGCCTGGTCTCTCTGCTCAGAAGCTGAGTTATGAGATGGAGGGGCTGGAGTGGTTCTTGGGTGGGGCCAGGGGCAAGGCTGGGTGTACCCTCAGGAAGGAGTTGGGTGAGCTGTGCTCCAGGGATCAGAGCAGGGGGCCGTGGCAGGAGACCTGGGAAAAGGAGACTGGGGTGGCCCCTCCCTGCTCCAGGGGTTACTCCTAGATACCTCGATGGCCACCACTCTGCCTCAGGTGTCAGCTGCCGGCTCCCAGGAGCCCCTACTTTCCCAAAACACAACCTTGATAAAGACATCACAGATATTGGAAACTGTGGCAAACACCTTAAAACAGTATGAATTGTGTTCACAAAAATTCCACCTGTAGGGACCAGTTCTAAAAAAATAGAGACTGATGAATGCAGACGTACCCTTCAGCATTGCTGCTGCTGCTGCTGCTAAGTCGCTTCAGTCGTGTCCGACTCTGTGCGACCCCATAGATGGCAGCCCACCAGGCTCCCCCATCCCTGGGATTCTCCAGGCAAGAACACTGGAGTGGGTTGCCATTTCCTTCTCCAATGCAAGAAAGTGAAAAGTGAAAGTGAAAATTAGCAGAGTGAAAAACTGGAAATGGCCCAATAGTGTACAGCTGGAGCTGCTGAGTAAACTGTGATATGTGGCCACCGATATAGGACAGGGCACACAGGGCTGACCTGTGTGTCCACCCCGGGGGACATCAGGTTACATTCCTGGGGCCTCCCCACCCACCCCCTCATGTGTACATGCACACACACACACTACTGCAATTTCCAACAGGAAAGAGCGGGAAAAAAGAAATCACTTGTTGAAGACAAGTGTTTTTCTTTCAGGATTTTATTTTATTTCAGTTTTATTGAGATATAGACACACAATACTGTACAAATGTAAGGAGTACAGCACAATGATTTGGCCTGACTTAGAATCATCATGGAGTGATTATAACAATCAGTTTAGTGAATATCCATCATCTTACATAGATACAAAATAAAAAAAAGAAAAAGGTGTTTTTCCTTGTGAGGAGAACTCGCAGGCTTTATTCTAACAACTTTCATATATAACATATAACAATGTTAATTACAGTTATCATGTTATATAGTACATCCCTGTACTATGGAAAATTCTTAAAGAGATGGGAATACCAGACCACTTTACCTGTTTCCTGAGATATCTGTATGCAGGTCAAGAAACAATAGTTAGACTGGGACACTGAATTGGGAAAGGAGTAGGAGAAGGCTGTATATTGTCAGCCTGTTTCTTTTTAAAAATATTATTTATTTATTTATTTTAATTGGAGGCTAATTACTTTAAATACTGTGGTGGTTTTTGCCATACATTGACATGGATCAGCCACGGGTGCACATGCGTCCCCCATCCTGAAACCCCTCTCACCTCCCTCCCCATCCCATACCTCTGGATTGTCCCAGTGCACCGGTTTTGAGTGCCCTGTTTCATGCATCGAATTTGGACTGGTCATCTATTTCACATATGGGAATATATATGTTTCAATATTATTCTCTCAAATCACCCCACCCTTGCCTTCTCCCACAGAGTCCAAAAGTCTGTTCTTTACATCTGTGTCTTTTTTTGCCATCTTGCATATAGGGTCACCGTTACCATCTTTCTAAATTCCATATATACGCTCTAATATACTGGATTAGTGTCTTTCTTTCTGACTTACTTGACTTTGTGTAATAGGCTCCATTTTCATCCAGCTCATTAGAACTGACTCAAATACATTCTTTTAATAGCTGAATAATATTCCATTGTGTATATGTACCACAACTTTCTTATTCATTCGTCTGCCAATGGACATCTAGGTTACTTCCATGTCTTAGCTATTGTAAACAGTGCTGCATTGAATGTCGGTCACCCTGTTTCTTTAACTTACATGCAGAGTTCAGTTCAGTTCAGTTCAGTCACCCAGTTGTGTCTGGGGCTTCCCTGGTGGCTCAGAGGTTAAAGCATCTGCCTGGAATGCAGGAGACCCGGGTTCCATCCCTGGGTTGGGAAGATCCCCTGGAGAAGGAAATGGCAACCCACTCCAGTACTCTTGCCTGGAGAATCCCATGGAGTGAGGAGCCTGATAGGCTACAGTCCATGGGGTCCCAAAGAGTTGGACACGACTGAGCGACTTCACTTTTTCCAAAGAACACCGAGTACTTCATGCGAAATGCTGGGCTAGTAGAGTTATAAGCTGGAATCAAGATTGCTGGAGAAATATTAACAACTTTAGATATGCAAATGATATCACTCTAATGGCAGAAAGCAAAGAGGAACTAAAGGCTTCTTAAAGGGGAAAGAGAAGAGTGAAAAGGCTTGTTTAACATTCAAAGTTCAAAAAACTAAGATCATTGCATCTGGTCCCATCTCTTCATAGCAAATTAGGGGGGTGGAGTGGAAGCAGTAACACATTTCCTCTTCTTAGGCTCCAAAATCACTGCAGATGGTGACTGCAGCCATGAAATTAGAAGATGTTTGCTTCTTGGAAGCAAGACTTGGCAAAACTAGACAGTGTATTAAAAAGCAAAGACATCACTTTGCCGATGAAGGTCTATATAGGCAAGGCTATTGTCTTTCCAGTAGTCACGTATGGTTGTGAGAATTGGACCGTAAATATGGCTGAAATCCAAAGAATTGATGCTTTTGAATTGTGGTGCTGGAGCAGACTCTTGAGAGTCCCTAGGACGGCAAGGAGATCAAACCAGTCAATCCTAAAGGAAATCGGCCCTGAATATTCATTGAAAGGACTGATGCTGAAGCTGAAGCTCCGATAATTTGGCTGCCTGATGCTGGGAAAGACTGAGGGGAGAGGGCAGCAGAGGATAACACCAACAATTCAGTGGAATTGGGCGAACTCTGGAGATGGTGAGGGACAGAGAGGCCTGCTGTGCTGCAGTCCATGGGGTTGCAAAGAGTTGGACATGACTTAGCGACTGAACAACAGTGCATCCCTAGTACTTATTTGTTTGTAAGTGGAAGTTTGTACTTTTTTGACCACCTTCATCAAATCCCCCCTCCTACCAACCCCTGCCTCTTGTAACCACAAATCTGGTTCTTTTTCTATGTATTTGCTTTTTAAAATTATATTTGACCTCTAATACTATTTTAGTCCTAGTACACAACATAATGATATATCTATGCATTTCAAAATGATCATCAGACTAAGTCTATTTACCACTTGTTTCTGGACAGAGATATTAAATTATTATTGACCATATTCCCCACTCTGTAATTTCACTCTCATGATCCAGTTTTTTGTAACTGGAAGTCTGTACCTCTTAATCTCCCTCATATATTTCTGGCACCCCCATATACCCTGCCTTCTGAAGACTGCCTGTTTGTTCTCTGCATCTAGGAGTCTGCTGCTGTTTTGTTGCTAGTTCTTTCATTTGTTCTGTTGTATAGATTTCACACAAATAAAATATTTGTCTTTCTCCATGTGACTTATTTCACTCAGGGTCGCAAAAGTCGGACACGACTGAGTGACTGAGCTGAACTGAACTGAACTGAAGGTACATTCATGTTGTTGCAAATGGCAAGATTTCATTCTTTTTAAACAGCAGAGTAATAGTCCATTGTGTGTGTGTGTGTGTGTGTGTGTGTGTGTGTGTGTATGAGTGACATCTTTTTAACCTACTCATCTGTCAGTGGGCTTTTACATTGCTTCCATGTCTTGGCTATTGTAAATAAATAAAGCTGCTATGAACATTGGGGAGAAGGCAATGGCTAAGAGTCGGAAATGACTGAGCGACTTCACTTTCACTTCTCACTTTCATGCATTGGAGAAGGAAATGGCAACCCACTCCAGTGTTCTTGCCTGGAGAATCCCAGGGACAGGGGAGCCTGGTGCGCTGCCATCTATGGGGTCACACAGAGTCGGACATGACTGAAGTGACTTAGCAGCAGCAGCAGCATGAACATTGGGGTGCAAACACCTTTTGGAATTAGTGTTTTTATTTTCTTTAGATAAATACACAAAAGTGGAATTGCGGGGTCACATGGTAGCTCTATTTTTAGTTTTTTTGAGGAAACTGAGTACCACAGTGGCTGCACCAGTTTACATTCCCAACAACAGTATAAGGGTTCAAATTTTCTCCGCATCCTCACATTTGTTTTCTTTTTTGTGATAGCCGTTCTAACAAGTATGAGGTGATATCTCATTGTGGTTTTGATTTGAATTACTCTGATGATGAGTGATGTTGAGCATCTTTTCATGTGTCTGTTGGCCATCAGTATGTCTTTGGGAAAATGTTGGGAAAGACTGAGGACAGGAGGAGAAAGGGATTACAGGATGAGATGGTTGGATGACATCACCAACTCAATGGGTGTGAGTTTGAGCAAACTCTGGGAGATAGTGAAGGACAGGGAAACCTGGTGTACTGTAGCCCACGGGGTTGCAAAGAGTTGGATATGGCCCAGGGACTGAATAACAACATAGCCTCCCCTTCCCAAATATGGGGCCAAAACGTGCATATGCAGATATGCATAGGATAAGTAGACAGTTGGCATTATTATAACTTGAAAAAGGATATAAAGAATTAAAGAACCTGCTCTAGACAGTGAACATTTAGCATTTTCCATTGTATTGTAAAGGAGGTTAAAACTATTAGAGGAGCAATTTAAGCTCTGAAGCTTGGGGCTGCAAGTGTAGCTATCCAGTGGCACTCACCCAGGGAAACTGTTGGAAAGTTTCTGGGAAGCAACTGAGAACCTTATGAAATATCTGTAGCAATAACATGTTCACTTTATACACTGAAGATAATATTATCTGTTGTTGTTGTGGAAACTCCTCACTGGAGTTAGATTACTATGCTGTTCATGCACAAAAACTATTAACAGGTTGAAACATTTATTTTCATACAAGGAAAAATGTTTTTCTGACTTTTATTGAAGTGATATTTTTCCTGATACATCATAAACCAAAAACTTCCAGTGTTCTGAGTTTGTTAACATGCCACAAACTAAGCACTTAATAGATGACATTTCTGTGATAATGATGTAAGATCACTGATTTAATCTAGGAATTGAGGATTAATTTAAGGATTATTTTTTTATCCTGGAAATCACATCAGTAAGGACCAAAAAAATCTATGGGGCAGCAGTGTGTTCAATATTGCTCAAGACAGATGGTGTTCATTCTACTCACTCAAGTGACTACAGACCTGGGGGCGAACACTGAAGGGCAGAAATGCCACTACAGCAACAGAATTCTGGAAAAGTCACAGACCTTCTTTTGTAACATTCCAGGATTGACTGTCTGGTAAAGTGGGTTTTGAGACTGCTATCACATCATTAAAATTCAGTGAATGACTGTTTAAAAAAAAATCTCATATAAATACTTGAGAAAACTGCTTTTCTAGATATAATTTATATATTATATAATTCACCTATTCAAAGTGTACAATTCAATGAGTATATTTGCAGAACTGTGCAACTATCATCACAATCAATTTCAGAACATTTTATCACGTCCCCACAAATCCATGCCCTTTAGCTGGCACTCCTTACTCCCCCCAACCTCTTCCAGCCCCTGGCAACCACTCATCTGCTTTGTGACTCTATGGATTTGCCAGCTCTGTGCATTTTGTATCAATGGGATCATATAGTATGTGGAAAATTTTTGTTTTGAGGGAAGGGGTAGGGAAAACTCCATGGTCTGCTTTTATTGTAAATTTCTTGTCTTATTTATAATCCTTCTGTCCCTAAGTAGTATCTTCTTAATTTCCATCACAGCTGGTAATGGAAGGGAGGATGGTTCCTGGTTGGTTACAGTGTGATATCCTGCTGCACAAAGTGCTTGCTCCATGCAGACACTGTGGGGTTGGGGGAAGGGTGTGGCAAATGCTTTTGTTCTTGACAGGCAGCCCTGGATGGTTCCCCAGCCGCCTACATCACCTAACAAGGTGATAGGATAAGCCAGGTGTGTAAGGATAATCTGCAAGTCAGTGAAAGAGTCTTGAGAGTCAAATACCAGAGAAATCAGCTCAAACATCGAGGAGGAGACAACAACAAGATTGTGGTGTCTAGTGTATAGATAGAGCAGACTAAGAGCAGATAAGAAATGATCAGTCCATGTCCACGGGGTGAGCCCAGGGGCTCTGAGTCTTACTCTAGAACGTAGCTGTTCTTTCGGAGACACTGAAGGGCCAGTGATCCTTTGCCATTGACCCAAGACTTGGTGTTCTTAGAGAATGCGTAGACATCAATGGTTTCCTTCAAAACAGTCACCACCTCTCCCACAGCCCACACCCCACCTCCCCACCCCATTCTGGCTAC
>NW_024070190.1:11945514-11946275 GCF_014754425.2 Oryx dammah
GGTCAAGTGACCTGGCGGGAGACCACTGGGAGATTTCTTAGAATAGATGTCTTTCCTAATAAAAAAACCAGATTCACACAAAAAAATTTAAGTGTTTTGACAAGACATTGTCTTCACTTGCTCCCTAGAAGTGTAACGACCACTTTGAAACCATGAAGGAGGAGTCAGAAGCTGGCCGCCTGGGGACACAGGACCCATGCGAGCCCTTGACCACAACACTGCACTTCTCATATAACCAACCCCAGGATGCCGTTCTCAGCTTTTTGTTACATGAGTTTATCAACACTTAGTTGTGCTTTCTCATAATTTTTAATAGAAAGTATCCCAGAATGATACACTGGAATGAATATACTTCTTTCAGAGGATCATTGGTTATAAATCTTGGTTATAAGGCAAGTAGGCAGTTATACTTCCTCTGTGATTTTAATTTCTCCTTGGAAAAATGCTCCCAGTAGATGCTGTACTTGGTCAGTATCCAAGAACTGGAGTGTTGTCATGGACTAAAAGGCTCTAAGAACCAAGGGCAGCACTCGTAGTGTGATGTGGCAATGAATGCTTCCTCAGAAATCAAGGGGTCATGCAAAAGCCAAGTTCAGTGCCTTAAATCAGCACTGTGTGCTTGAATCCACCCACCCCTTAAAGCTGGCGTGAGTGTGAGAGCAGCTGGGGAGGCCGATTTTCTTTGTGATGTGGGTCCTAAACACCAGGTTTCTTTGGGTTGAATGACAGCTGGGCCCGCTGACCAGGGCCTTGTCAATACA
>NW_024070190.1:11946285-11993780 GCF_014754425.2 Oryx dammah
AGTGAAGCCAGTACGAAAGGCATTAAACTTCAACCTGAACTGTTACCCCCTAGAACTAGCCCAGCCACCTGTGTCCAAGGGCCTGGGGCCCCTCCCTCAACACCTGGGAGGTGCTGTGGACTTAAACATGCACTAAGTGGCTCTCTGATCTCACTGTGTAGTCACTTGTCATGAATCTGTTTGCAGAAAGTAATGTGCTTGTGCTTTAAGTAAAATTTGGTTTGGCAAAAAATAAGGTCAGTAAATGACAAGGCCTACTGTACAGCCCAGGGAACTATATTCAATACCTTGTCATAACCTACAATGGAAAAGAATATTAAAAAGAATATAGATGTTTGTGTATATATGATTTAAATATATAAAACCTGAAACACTTTGCTGCACACCTGAAACACTATAAATCAACTATGTTTTTGTTAGCAACTTAGTCGCTAAGCCATATCCGACTCTTTGCAGCCCCATGGACTATAGCTGTGGAATTTTTCAGGCAGAACACTAGAGTGGGTTTCCATTTCCTACTCCAGGAGATCTTCCTGACCCTGGGATCAAACCCACATCTCCTGCAGAATGCACTGGCAGGCAGATACTTTACCAGTGAGCCACCTGGGCAGCCCACTATGTAAATTTAAGGTGGACAACATGTCAGTTTGATACATTTTACACTGTCTGTGACTGTCATTGTAGTGATAATTAGACCTCCATCTCCTTACATAACTATCATTTCCTCTTAGTGGTTGGAATAAAGTTCTAATCTCTTAGCAACTTTGATGATTACAATACAATGCCATTGTTTAATCGCTCAGTTATGTCTGACTCTTTGTGACCCCATGAACTGTAGCCCAACAGTTTCCTCTGTCCATGGGATTTCCCAGGCAGAAAACTGAAGTGGGTTGCCATTCCTTCTCCAGGGGCTCTTCCTGACCCAGAGATGGAACCCACATCTCCTGAATTGCAGGCAAATTCTTTACCATTGAGCCACTTGAGAACACCTTATAATAAAATACTCTTGTCTATATTCATACACTATAACTTACATCAGATATTTAAAATTTTAAAAAGAAGCTGGAAAGCTAGCTAAACAAAATTTTTCGAATTCTTCTATTTTTCAATGCTGGCAACTAACTGAAAACCAAAGCTGCCAACAGTTTGTTGGCCAAAGCGTTTTTAAAGCTGGATTTGTCTGGATCCGATGCATCTCCATTTTTACTCAGCACTAAACAATGCTCCCACTTGGAGAAGGAAATGGCAATCCATTCCAGTACTATTGCCTGGAAAATCCCATGGACAGAGGAGCCTGGTAGGCTACAGTCCATGGGGTTGCAAAGAGTCGGACATGACTGAACGACTTCACTTCACTTCACAAACAATGCTCCAAAGTATATAAATTCCATGTGCTACCTTTCATAGTTTAATCATATTGAATTTTTAAACCAGATTTGAAAACCAGAATATCTAACGAGTCTGTTAATAGCAACTTAGCTCAGGCGACAGGCTACACACAGGAATCTGAAGTTAGAAGTCCAGCCCCAGGGCTGAAACTGATTTATTCAGTGACTTTGAACAAGGTCATTCACCAAGAGTTTACCTGGGTCTGCATCTGGGTCTGCTGTGAGAAGAGCTAACCAAGGGGCTTTAAAACATTTAGCTCCCTCCCAAAAGTGCTTCAAGAATTCACACTACTCTCTATTTGTAATTTTAAAGTCTGTCTCATTTGGAAACATTTCCAGTAAATTTTGCAGACAAAGGTCCATATAGCATAGCAATGGTTTTTCCAGTAGTCATGTGAGAGTTGGACCATAAAGAAAGCTCAGCACCAAATAACTGATGCTTTCAAACTGTGGTGTGGGAGGAGACTCTTAAAAGTCCCTTGGACAGCAAGGAGATCAAACCAGTCAATCCTAAGGGAAATCAACCCTGAATACTTATTGAAAGGACTGATCCTGAAGCTGAAACTCCAGTACTTTGGCCAGCTGATGCAAAGAAATGACTCACTTGAAAAGACCCTGATGCTGGGAAAGATTGAGAGCAGGAGGAAAATGGGTCAACAGAGCATAAGATGGTTGGATGGCATCACTGACTCAATGGACATGAGTTTGAGCAAACTCTGGGAGATACTGAAGGACTGGGAAGCTTGGCATGCTGCAGTCCATGGGATTACAAAGAGTTGACCTAGCAGCTGAACAACAACAACGTGAAACCTAAAAATGACAGTTAAGTACTGTCAACTGAATACAAGCTTTTGCAACACTGTAAATATATGTATTTATATTCCCTGTAGAAATGAAAAGATTTTCCAGTAAAGACTAGCTCTAAGTCAATTTTTTCAACACTTTAGGCTCTGAAACTCACCTCCTTAAAAAGCATGGTATAAAAATGAAAACATTAAATATTTTAAGCCTCAGAAACAAACAAATTGGTGGAAGAAACTAATATTCATTTCTCTGCTAATCCTCTCATATCTGTGTATGACCCTTGAGTTGAGGCTGTGAAGATTGCTCCTTTACATGTTTTCTTATTAGGAAAATGGTTTCAGTTAAGTATAATGGGCTTTATTGTCACTTTGTTTCCAAGGTATATTTAATATTCTTAGGCTATATTTTATAAGCCTAGATGCATATTACACAGATATGCACACTATTGTTTTAACAAGATCAGTCCAATTAATAAATTTTACATACTCTAAAGTTATTGTTTGGTATATGAAACCACACTTCCCCTATTCATCATTATGAAAATTCTCTTTCCCTTTGATATGGCTTGATGTGGGTCTTTAGTAACACCCTCAATTTCATTCAATCTATCAATGGTGTTCAAAACTCATCCTTGAGTTTCTCATTTGTGAATTTTGTGGTTTGCCTGGAGCATTAAAAATGAGTTGATTGCCCTTCTTGAATCCCTGTAACTACTTCCCTAAAAAGAATACATAATTGATCTTACGAATTCAACATGTACGCTTCACTTCTGGGCATCCTAAGTATCATGACAAGTTCTCCAGCTCATCCTCACTGTTCGCCTCTGCCCCGTCCTCTCCAGCCACAAATCACCTGCTCCAACACTTCTGCCCTGGTTTGCTACATTCTTATAGTCTCCCTTTTCTCAGCCTTCCTGTCTTCACACAGGCCCAACTCACTTGGCATCTGTGTGCGTTTCTGACCCCCAGCCTCCTACATGCAGCTCGTGCACTACTCTGCCCAAGCCTGTCTTCTGACTGCAGGCTTTGTTTCCCTCGCCCACTCCACAAAATTCACCCCTTGTTTTTTATTGCTCTTTATGTTCAGAACTGCCTCCCACGAACATTCATAAGCCTTACCACACTCCCTAAGATCATTTCTCCAGAAGGGCTTCCTAGTCTGCAAGCATCCTTGCTCCTGTGTCTGCATGTCACACAGTTGTTCCTGGCCTGTTCGTAGCAATTCACTTTTCTCCCTGAAAGATTTTCTTTGGAGCCTTAATTCTTTTTTTCTTATGGGTACTTTATAGAACCAATCAGGGACGCGTCAATAGTATATGTTAAACATATGTAATATTTATTTGTAAGTTATGCAAACACAAGGGCAGGAGTAATTCTATTGCCTGATGGTCACATGGACCAGTCAAATCAGCACCAAAATTGCTTATCACACAGGTGGAACTTACATCTTTGCTTCATGCTATTTTAATAACCATTACTATCAGAGAATTTGAATTTAATAAAAATGCCCACTCAACATTTAGAATATTTGTTAAAATGTTTATTGCTTGTTAAAATTTAATGTTTATTTAAAGGGCTTTTTAAAATTGCCTTTATCATAGGATGCAGGATTCTTTGAATCTGAGTAGTTTCACTCTGTATAGTATATAAGACTTGAATTGAGTGAAAGCCTGTGCCTTTAAATATCTTGGAAAGAAAACACTATTATTATGTCTTTTTCAACCAGAGCAATTTACTAAACTAGCTTTAATAACTATTTATCACCTCCTTGCTGCAATAAAACTGCAAAACTGGCAGTTGGTATCTGTCTACATTCCCTGGGATGAGATATGAACTGATGCCAAAATAAAAATAATCAACAGAAATTCAACACTTTGAATTCACTGCAGTAAGTTCACAGGGCAAGTTGCCAAGCCTCTCTTCATATGGTAGCTGCCAGTCTTGGGAAAGATCGATTCTAAATAAATAGCTCACTGCCATGCTCAGAGGCTCACAAAATGCCCTTTGTCCTCAACTAGAAAAGTCATTAAAAGAAAATGTGGAGATTCAAGGTCTTCATTTGGTCTCCTCCAAACAATCCATCAAGCACAATCACCCTTCTCTCTAAACTTCGGTTGCACTTACTCTCACAGTTAACCAAACAATATTCTCTTTCTCTGTATGTTTGTCTTTCTGCCATGGTCTTCTCTGGAATTTCTAGAGGCAGAGACCATCAACTATATTCTCTCTGCTTGTCATTTCAGCACTGGTGCCACATGGAAGGGAGGAACATGGATTCATTCAACAAACGTCTTCCAGACACCCATGGTGCTCCAGGCATTGTAACTAGAGACACAATGGTAAACAAGACGAGGTCCTGCCCTGAGAGAACTGAAATCTAGAGGGAGAGAGGTAAGCAAACAGGCAAGTAGCATCATATGTGATGGGCGACCCTTGAAGCCAGAGTGAGTCATGAGGGCACATTTGGTGGGGTTTGAGTTGTTTTTAAAGAGTTCAGGATGAGCCCTGGATGAAGCGATTTCTAACAAGTAATCTGGAGGTGAGTAGGACTCAGCATAGAGAAGAAGGGTTGGCGGAAGCAGAAGAGTTTAAGATGCATATCCCAGAGGTGAGACAAAGCAGAGCACATTAAAGGAACAGGAGATACTTCAGGAGACTCGGAGTTTACAGTGGTGGTGAGGACTGGAAATGGGAGATGAAGCTCTAAAAACGAGCTAAGACCAAGAGACAAAGGAGGAAATTTGGTCTTGCACCTTCAGGGTAACGGAGCGTAGGGGGAGGTTCTGAGCAAGCGGGTGACTGTGGCCAGGAAGGTCCTTCTGGCTATGCCGCGGAGAGATGGTGGGACAGATGCGGGTGGGGGCGGGGCTGGGCTGGGCTGAGCGGGGATGAGGAGGGGTGCTGGAGATCTCGGAGGCTGTGGGAGAGGGACGAGTGGGAGGATGTTCCCAGTTCCGTCAATTGCATATAGGCTAGTAAGTATTCTAGAGCAGGACTGTAGTTCTCAGGGTGGGTCCAGCACAGTCCTGGACCCTGGGAACTGATAAAAGATGCAAATGTCCCAGATCCAAGCTGCTCCAGACTGACTGGGTGAAGCGGAGGAGACCAGCAACGTGCGTGCGTTTTGACCACCTTCCAGGTGGTTCTGATGTGTGCTTAAGTTTGAAAATCAAGGTTTTAGCTCATGAGTCTTCAAACTGTTTTGTTCAGTTACCCTAAAACGTGTTTGAAAAAATGTGTGTTATTCACACGTTTTAAATTTGACATCCAAATGTTTTCTTTTAAAGTATAAATAGCTACAAAGGATGTAATTTTCAGCATGTTAAAAATATACTGTATCTTTTAAATACAGTCAACAAAATCAAAATACCCTAACATTGTGATACTTGCCATAGCACAGTGAGAAGGTAAACACGATAAAAAAATGAACAATTTCTTTTTTTAAATAGTTTAGCAGTTTCAAAATGTAAGCCCATTTCTTGAACACTCATATCCTTTTAATTTCCATCTATTCTATTAATCAACCTACCATACTTAGCTACAACAAAAATATGAATGTGATAAAATGTGTGCCTGCTAAGTCGCTTTAGTTGTGTCTGACTCTGTGTGACCCTATGGACTGCAGCCCGCCAGGCTCCTGTCTGTGGGATTCTCCAGGCAAGAATAATGGAGTGAGTTGCCATGCCCCCCTCCAGGGGATCTGCCTGACCTAGGGACTGAACCAGCTTCTCTTACCTCTCCTCCATTGACAGGCAGGTTCTTTACCACTAGCACCACCTGGGGAGCCCTGTAATAAAATATTCATCCTCAATTTAGATATAATTATTTAGCACATAGTTAATAAAATAGCATAATGTTTCATAATTTTGATAATAACTATTAACATGAAAAGTAGCATATTGTTGAAATATATCTCCTAGTGTGATGAGTAGAGCTTCTAAAATTTAATTCATGTATCTGTGGATAAATATTATATATTAATAAAATAAGAAGCTTTAATGTCAATTCTACCCATATTTTATTTTTATAATGCAAATTAAAAACAATTAACCAAACACCCTTTCATATAATAAAGAAAGGGATGAAAGAAGTTTTATTATAGCAATTCTACCTAATTCTCTGCACTCCTTGTAAGATATATACTAAATTATCATAGAATCATCTATCATCAAAAATGTCTGCTGGACTATCATTTCTCTGTGAAATAGGAGGCCAAGTCGTTTGTTCAGAGTAAAGATGAAGTGGTAGGTGGGCACGTGGAAGAGAATGGAGTTTAGGGGGTAGGAGTGGAAGAGAGTGAGAACAAAGAACATACATGAATTTCCGGGCAGAGTTTAAGCCCTGAAATACTAAGAATACAAATGATTGGATTAACAAACTGAGGGCATGTTATTCAGTTGCCACTCTTTGAAATTGATTGCCGATTAAATGAGCAAAGCTTAATCACATGGTATCTGTTACGGACAGAATAGTGGCCCCTCAGAGACGGCGATGCCCTAGTCCCCCCTGTGAATGTGTTTATATGACAAGAAGTGCTTCTGCATAAGTGATTAAAGCTTGAAGGCAAGATGGGATGGGTGTCCTGGATTCTCCAGGTGGCCTACTGCCACCACAAAGTGAAAGGCAGGGGAGTCAGGGTCAGAGAAGAAGACTGGAGCCAGAAGAAGTGCTCAGAGTGACACAGGAAGAGGCCAGGAAGGAGCTAAGGATGCAGGTGCCTCCAGAAACTGAAAAGTCAAGGAGACAGACCTCCCCTGGAGCCTGAGAGGGAATCAGAGCTGGCTGCATCTTGAGTCTAGGACTTCTGCCTCCAGGAGTGGAAGATTAGACACTTTTGTTGTTTCAGGCACTCAATTAGGGGTGATTTATTACAGTAGCGTTAAGAAATGAGCGCACGTGTCCCGTCAGTTCTGTGTGGACAGTGTTGCTCACATTGTAACATTCAGTCATCTGGGACTTTATTCCCATGCAGCTTCTGATTCAGGAGGTCCTAGGGGATGAGACTGCGATTCTGCACAGCCAACAAGTTCCCAGGTTCTGGGCCACAGACACACTTTGAGTAGGAAGGATCTGGAAAGCAATGTCTAGACAGAGAGAGAAGTGGTTTTTGTGACCATGTAGCATCTTTCATTTGTATAATTGCCCCAAATTTATACCTTATGATGGCGTTCTACAAGCACAGAATCTCTGTGAGGCAAATACTGATAGCGTTTTCTTTTACTGACAAGGAAAGTGATACTCAGAGAGGGTAAGCAACAGCCCCAGGCTGCACAGCTGCTCTGTTGTATTTGGCCTGTGGCAGTATCAGTACTTGAGCATGGGTTCCTTCGTTCCAAGTTCTTTTCACTATGGTAAAGTCAGTGTTTACATTGAGATAACTGAAATAACCGACAAATTCTGAAGCCTCAGAGCTGCTCAAGGATAAGAAGCAAAGTTAAAGAAGCCACAGCAATTCCTGTGGAATTTAACTGACACAGGAATGGACGGGAAGAGAGATGAACTGTTACACAGTTTTTTTCACTCTGAGATTTGACCAAAATGTTAATCATGTTTCAAGTCACCTGGGATACACTTGTATTGCTTGGTACTAGTATCTTGACAATGAATAAATGTACATTGGAGATATGAAGTCATGCTCTGCTGTCTTTTCCAGAACCTTTGCATTATGTTCAGTATTTACTGAGCACTTACTGTGTGCCAAAAGCTTATGCCAGACATTACAGAGTTGGATATAAATGAGACATTGTCCTTGTGTTCTGGAATTCAACTGCATGATAGCAAAGGGAGAAATCCAGGGGAAAATGTATATTTTTATACAATTATAGAAGTTTCAAAGATTAAAGGAAGGGTTGATTTGCTCTGGAAAAGTTAGATATTAAAGGTTATTTTTGTTTTCTTCAGAGAAAACTGCATCTATTCCAAAAAAGTCTATTGAGATTTTTAAATAAGTCACAGATATAAAGCCCTAGTTTTCCCCAAAGTTTTAAAGCCCATATTTTTGAGCAATTATTAACTGTCACTTGCAGAGGGGCTCTTATTACTGCTAAGTTTGGACTGTTTACACATTTTATATCTTTAAACTACATTGCAAATTTAATACATCCCAGTTCCTTTGTAAGTATAAATAAAACCTACCTAGAATCCCAGGGATGGGGGAGCCTGGTGGGCTGCTGTCTATGGGGTCACACAGAGTCGGACACGACTGAAGTGACTTAGCAGTAGCAGCAAGTATTGTATAACTTATAAATGTAATAAATTGAATGTGTAAATACAGTAAAGTTTAATAAAAGTCACATAAATGTTCCAATTCAGGAAGATTTCAACTTTAAATCACAAATCTAAATCAACTGCTTGATCTGACATTTTAGTTATGAAGCTGAAGTTCCGACAGGCGAAATATTTTGTACATTAAAAATATATAAGAAGTTCATACATGTCCTTTATCACAATAGTATTATTGTTATGATTTCAGTTTTCCTAAACATTTAGAACCTTTCTAAAACTAGGAAGATGTTTACCCTCTAGGAAAGACAGGCATACCTTGCCGTGCAGGGCAGTGCCCTCCACTCTAACAGAAGGACCACGGGGAGCAGGATGCCCACTGTAGGGGAAGAGGCCCGTATGCAGACAAGGAGTACATGAGGAAACTCTGTACTGCTGCCCAATTGTGCTGTGAATCTAAACAGCTCTAAATTGCATGATCTATTAATTCATGAGAAAAATAAATGAAAGTTAACCGTCTTTGTTAATGGAGGATTTGCTGGGGATGTTACATTCTGGTCCACAGTCTTCATACCCACGTCCCTGAATCCAAATCCACTCACCATCTAACTCCTGAGTCTCTCCCAGAAGTCTGGAGCCTATCGGTGTTGATTATTTAATTGCATTCTGCATGTTTCTTCTTTCTGCGTAAAGATATCTGAACCTTACTAAAAACCTGCATTATTTTTATTTTATATGTTTTATGGGCCCACACAAACTAGTTATTAAAAGTATATTTCTTTGAACAGTGAGTGTTCAAGGTTTTCACCGACTGGTGGTTACAATTTATAAAGTCATTTAAATAACAATGCTCCCCGACCTTTAAGAGCTTATAGAAGAGATGTAATCCAATACTGGTCCATATGGTGAAGCATTCAAGTATAGAAGAAGCTCACATGAGACAGACAAGAGGATGAACTAACTCCAGGTGGGGAGAGGCGCTGCGTATGTGTTTTCAGAGCACTTCATAACTGGGGCGAGCTTAGAATGTTAAACAGGCAAATACTAGGCAACTAATGGAGAAAGAAATTCCAGTAAGGGATGCAATAAGTGCAAATACACACAGAATATTTTGACCCAGAACATACTATATGTATTAAATCATGCTTGATAATCACTTCTTGAGGAAATGATGAACGAATTATGAATGAACACAGTATAAAGTGCTCATAGATGATACTAGTCCTAGAATATAAAGTACAGGTAGGTTATGGGTTTTGACTTATAGTGAGAAAAAACCCATTTGCACCCTGAAAACCCCCTGTTCTCCTCCTGTTTCTTTACTTCTCCCTTCCCAGAACACCTGACAACCACTGATCATTTTATTGTTCACAGTTTTGTATTTTCCAGAAGGGCCTATATTTGGACTAAGCAATATAGCTCTTCCACACTGACTTCTTTAGCCCAGTAATAAATAGTCACTTGCAAAAAAGACACAGATGTACAGAACAGTCTTTTAGACTCTGTGGGAGAGGGAGAGGGTGGGATGATATGGGAGAATGGCATTGAAACATGTATAATATCATATATGAAACGAATCACCAGTCCAGGTTCGATGCATGATACTGGATGCTTGGGGCTGGTGCACTGAGATGACCCAGAGGGATGGTACAGGGAGGGAGGAGGGAGAGGGGTTCAGGATGGGGAACACGTGTATACCTGTGGCGGATTCATGTTGATGTATGGCAAAACCAATACAATATTGTAAAGTAATTAGCCTCCAATTAAAATTAATAAATTAATATTAAAAAAGAGTCCTTCATCCATGTCTTTTTAAATTTTATTTCATTTTTGGCTGTGCTGAGTCTTCATTGCTCCGCACGGGCCTGCTTCAGCTGTGTTGAGCAGAGGCTGCTCTCTAGTTTTGGTACACAGTCCTCTCATCGCAGTGGTCTCTCTTTTCAGGGCTCACGGGCTCCAGAACCCTGGCTCAGTAGCTGTGGCATGTGGGCTTAGTCGTCCTGTGATATGTGGAATCTTCTCAGACCAAGGATCAAACCCATGTCCCCTGCATTGGCAGGGAGATTTTTACCACTGAGCCACCACAGAAGCTCCCACTGTATCTTTTCACAGCTTCTTTTTTACGCTGAACGGCATTCTGTTGTCTGTTTATCCCTGCACCTGTGGAAGGACTTCTTGGTTGCTTCCAGTTTCAGACAGTTGTACATTGGTATAGACAGTTGTGTGCAGGATTTTTGTTTGTTTTTTCTTGTTTGCAGGGTTTTAAGTGAATATACATTTTCAAATAAACTGGATAAATAAGATTGCTGCAGCTTACAGAGAGGCTTGCAAACTTATGGTTTCCCTCTCAAATCCACTGCAGCAGTTTCAAATGGTTGTGTGGATATTGGATGTTTAAACTTTACCAATTGGTTTATGTTGACACATTTTTTCATTTTTTTGTATTGATTCAGAAACTGTTTATTTAAGTAATAAAGCAACTCCGACTTGATTCAGTGATGAAACTAGCAGTATGATAGGAAATTCTGCTGAGTGTGCTTTGAATGACTAATTGTTATATATATTTTTAGTATTTTATAGCTTTTGCATGACATGTCTGTTCCTAATTGTGCATTCTTTGGTTTCCAAATCTTAACCTAAGACACTCTATGTTAACCTGAGAAAGGGCTTTTTCTGCCTGTTTTCCTCCTCCTGCCTGTTTCTTTTTTAATTATAGGAAAATCAATGCTTTTTCTCATTTCTCTGGATGTAGCACAGCTCTTTCGGAGAGCACATCCTAACTTCATACCTAGACAGAATAGCTATTAAGGATGTTTTTAAAATCCAAATTTATCAGATGATGAGAAATCATAAATGTAGTTCATTAATAATACATGCTTAATTTTGAATTTATTTTGGAACATTGTTCAAATTGGATTTTTTAAAGCTTATTTTAATCAACTTAGAGGCAGGAAGCTACTTAGCTAATGAAAGCTGAGACATCCTTTTATAAACTCAGAATATTCTTGACAGCATTTAAAAATGGGAGGATGTTATGTTAAGATTCATACTCTCAGATAATCTGTAAGAATAAAAATTTGAAATTCCTGACTTTTATAGAATTCCCACTGCCTAGTTCTCGCTGACTCGTGAATGTAGAAAAAATGATCTTTTGCTTAAATTTTGGTGAAAGAGTTTAACTTATTTCAAAGGATATAAAAAAATTCGTTGGAAAGTGTAATATGTATACATTTCAAAGACTCTCAAATATCTGGACTGAAGGCTCTGTTCTCACTGTGACTAGATGAATGGAAGTGTCCTGCACATGAATCATGCTATATTTTAAATCAAGACATCACTCAAGTATTAATGCTGTGTGTACAGATTTTTTTGTTTGGGGGATTTTTTTTGCCTAAATAAATGTTACAGATTAAAATAAGATAAGATTGCTGAATTGTATGGTATGGTAAGACTATGTTTAGCTTTGGAAGAGATAGCCAAGAGCTTTGCTAAAGAGCCTGTACCATTTGCACCCCCAGGCAGCACGAGTGAGGGGGCCTGTTAGGTTGCATGTTCACCAGCATTTGGTGTGCCAGTGTTCTGGATCCTAGCCATCCTGAGAGATGTGTGTGATATCTCACTGTTGTGTCATGAACTTCCCCTGTGACAAATGAAGATGAGCACCTTTGCAAATACTTATTTGCCATCTTCCTTGGTGAGGCATCTGTTCAGATCTTTTGCCCATTTTTTTTTTTTCTGGTGGGTTGTCTGTTTTCTTATTGCCGAGTTTTCAGTGTTCTTTGTATTTTTAAATGAAAATCCTTTAACAAATTTGCAAGTATTTTTCAGTTGTGGCATGTCTTTTGATTCTTTTAACAGTCTTTACAGAGTAGAAGTTTAGAAATGTTTTAATTCAATGTGTTTAAACTAAGGAAAAAACCCATACAAAGTTTACTCATTTCTCCCATCCTCCACACCTCTGGCAACCACCAATCTATTCCCTCTATCTATGACCCTTTTTGTTTTTAGATGTCACATGCAAGTGAGGTCATATGGTATTTGTCTTTCTCTGACTTATTTTACTTAGTATAATGCCCCGAGGTCCATTCATGTTTCATTACTTTTTATGAGTGAGTAATATTCCATTGTATATATACCACAGTTTCTTTATCCATTTATCCATTGATGGATACTTAAGTTGTTTCCACATTTTGACTATCATAAATAATGCTCCAGTAAACACACACACACACATACCCAATTTCTGGCACAGAATTCCTGAGACTTTTGTAATTTCAGGAATCAAACTGGAATTCTCCTGCATTGCAAGAGAATTCTTTACTGGCGGAGCTACCAGGAAGCCCTCTTGGATGATATGAACATCTTTTATTCTAATGAGAGAACTCTTGGTGGACTTCTGGGTGGGGAGGCTGGTCACTAAAAAGAATAAGCTGAGATTAGAAGCTTGAACTTGCAGCCCCACTCCCCAGTTCTTGAAGACAAGAGGGGAGGGGTTATAAATGAAGTGGATGTATCATGTCTACATGATAAGGTCTCCAAAGAATCTCCAAAGTATGAGTCTTGAAGAGCTTCCAGGTCAGTGAATATATCCAGATGCCTGGAGGGTGGTGCAACCCGACTCCAGCGGAACAAAAGCTCCTTTGCTCAAGACCCTCCTGGACCTTGCCCCACGTATCTCTTCATCTGGCTATTCACCTGGGTCTTTTATTATGTAATAAACCTGTAAACCCATCACTTCATGGGAAATAGATGGGGAAACAGTGGAAACAGTGTCAGACTTTATTTTTGGGGGCTCCAAAATCACTGCAGATGGTCACTGCAGCCATGAAATTAAAAGACGCTTACTCCTTGGAAGGAAAGCTATGACCAACCTAGATAGCATATTCAAAACTAGAGACATTACTTTGCCGACTAAGGTCCATCTAGTCAAGGCTATGGTTTTTCCTGTGGTCATGTATGGATGTGAGAGTTGGACTGTGAAGAAGGCTGAGCACCGAAGAACTGATGCTTTTGAACTGTGGTGTTGGAGAAGACTCTTGAGAGTCCCTTGGACTGCAAGGAGATCCAACCAGTCCATTCTGAAGGAGATCAGCCCTGGGATTTCTTTGGAAGGAATGATGCTAAAACTGAAACTCCAGTACTTTGGCCACCTCATGAGAAGAGTTGACTCATTGGAAAAGACTCTGATGCTGGGAGGGATTGGGGGCAGGAGGAGAAGGGGATGACCCAGGATGAGATGGCTGGATGGCATCACTGACTCGATGGACGCGAGTCTGAGTGAACTCTGGGAGTTGGTGATGGACAGGGAGGCTTGGCGTGCTGTTATTCATGGGGTCGCAAAGAGTCGGACATGACTGAGTGACTGAACTGAACTGAACTAAAACCTGTAAACATAAGTGTTTCCTCTAGTTCTCTGAGCTGTTCTAGAAAATTATTATACCTCAGGAGTGGGTCATGGAAACTCAAATGATTGAAACCTTAGGAGGGGGTTTTGGAAACTCTGGTTTACAGCCAGTTGGTCAGAAGCACAGGTGACATCTTGGACTTGAAGCCAGCATCTGGAGTGGGTGCCATGCACCTCATGGGGTCTGTGCTGAATCTGGCTAGTGTCAGTATTAATTGAATTGTGGGCCACCCAGCAGGTGTTGGAGAATTGCTTGGTGTGGGAAACCCATCTGCCTGCTGAAGTGTTCTGAGTGTGAGTAGAGGAAAATTATTTTTCTTTACAGTAATCTTTACAAAATTTAATTTTTGTGACTGGTGTAATGTCTGTGTCTAGACTTTTTTTTTTTTTTTTTGCATATGGAAGTTCAATTGTTCCAGCATGGTTTGTGGAAAAGATTATTTTTTTTTTCTCCTTGGAATTGATTTTTTTTTCTTTATCTAAGGTAAGTTGTCTATATTGGGTAGACCTGTTTCTGGACCCTTCTGTTCCATTAATCTGTATATCTTTTTTTGTTCTTATCCTATACCACACTGTCTTGATTGCCATAGTTTATAAAAAGTGTTGCAATCTGGTGTGTCAGTCTTCCAGCTTCCTTCTTTTTCAGTATTTTGTTGATTATTTTTAGTTTTTGCCTTTTTTGCACAAACTTTGGAATTAGTTTGTTGATGTCCACAAAGTAGCTTGCTGGGATTTTGATTGGGATGTATTGAATCTGTAGACCAAAGTGGGAAGAATTGACATCTTAAGAATATTTAGTCTTCCAATTCATGAACACAGGGTGTCTACCCATTTATATAAATCTCAATTTAAATACTTTAAATAATGAAAAAAATTTATTTATCCATAAAATGAAGACATTTCAAGGTAACATAGCCCTCAGGCATAATATCATGCAGAAGCTCATGGTTTTATCCCAGGACAAATATGTGCCGCTACTGCTGCTGCTGCTGCCACAGAGGCCATATTTGCCCTCAGTGGGTTTCCTTCCTCATGACACTACACTGGCATCTAGCATCCCAGCCCTCTGGTGCATCTACCCTATTGTCCAGAGACTCTGTGCAAGAAATTCCGACTCCAGTCCTAGATCCACTCTGATTGGACCAGCAGAGGTCATGTGCACATTCTTAGATAGCATATCTGTATGGAGGCACATATTCCATTCCAGATACTAGATACCAGGCAGGGCAGAAGCCAGGTTCTCCAGAAGCCCATAGATTTCCAAATGGAAACTGGGAACTGTTTTAAGGTGTTGCAGGGGGTAGCGGGGGGAAGCTATCACATGAATAACTCTAGCAGGAAACTGAAGAGTTGGCCTTCAGTTAAAGCTGGTGAGGTAGAATAAGAATGGGTTTCACATAGCCGTGGTAAATGATTGGACTTTCCTGGCGGCTCAGATGGTAAAGAATTTCTGTGCAATGCAGGAGACCCAGGTTTGGATCAGGACGATCCCTTGCAAAAGGAAATGGCTACCCACTCCAGTATTCTTGCCTGGAGAATCCAATGGACAGTGGAGCCTGGCGGGCTACGGTCCATAGGGGTCACAGAGAGTGATTAGATGTGTATGTTAGAATATTTTTTCTGTGGTCTGCTTGGAACAAATTGACCTTTACATGCCTCGAGGTAGATGAATGAGGGAGCTGTGAGAGTGGTCCTGGAGAGAGAGGCTGAGGTCTTAGAGCTGGACCATGGTTGTAGCAGGGAGGAGAGGGCAGATGTAAGGAATATTTAGAAATTAAAAAAATTAACAAGCATATAAAATGGTGTTCTGGTTTCTCTGACAGCCTCGTAAATCAGGGAAGAAAGGATGACAGAGCATGAGGTGGGAAGTGGGGTGGGGTAGAGCTGATTGATTATTTTGCCCATGTTGGATTTGGAACATCTGAGCCAACCTAGAGGAAATGTGAAGTAGGTGAGTGGATCTGCGGATGCATTATAGTTAGGCTGAGGGCAGAGGGAATGTTATCATCCTGTAGGGGGAACTGAAACCAAAGACAGCAGGATTAAATTATACTAGACTTCTAATAAAGAGTGGGGAGCTAACTGGAACAAAGCCGATATATTATTTGTTGTCTAAGTTAATTTTTTATTATTTTTACTGGAATATAGTTTTTACGATGCCATGTTAGTTTCAGGTATACAGTACAGTGAGTCAGACATACATATACATCTATCCACTCTTTTTAGATTCTTCATTGCAGAGGATTGAGCAGCATTCCCTGTGCTATACAGTACGTTATCTATTTTATACATAGTAGTGTATATTTGTCAATCTCAGTCTCCCCATTTATCCCTCCCCTCTCTAAGTTAATTGTTAAGTAAACTGATTGGGGTTCTGATTCTTTAGTGTAACTAAATCAGTCTTAATCCTTGTTATCATTTTAATGTCACAAATTGAAGGGCCGCTTTATGTAGGACTTTGTATAGTGTCTGAATCAGCTGTACTCCAAATTGACAACCACAGTCAAGATTCTAGCACCCAGCATGGGAAGGCAATAGAAGCATCTTGTGTGCGTGCTACGTAGCCTCAGTAATGTCCGACTCTTTGTGACCCTGTGGACTGTAACCCACCTCTGCCCTCTGTGCATAGGCTTCTCCAGGCAATAATACTGGAGTGGGTTGCCGTGCCCTCCTCCAGTGGATCTTTCTGACCTTGGGACTGAAACCGAGCCGCCTATGTCTTCTGCACTGGCAGGCAGGTTCTTTAGCACCACCTGGGAATCTCTAACAGAAGTGCCTTTTCCTAACAGTCTTTTTTCTTTTTAAAGATTTTTTTAAATGTGGACCATTTTTAAAGTCTTTATTGAATTGGTTACAACATTGCTTCTCATTTCTGTTTTGGTTTTTTGGCCACAAGGTATGTGGGATCTTAGTTCTCTGACCAGGGATCAAACCTGCGCCTCCTGCCTTGCAAGGCTAAGTCTTAACTGCTGGACTTCCAGGGAAGTCTCCCTAACAGTTTTTAATAAGGCTTTTCTCTGTATTTATAGAAATAAAATTTGCTGATGAGTAAGACCTAAAGGCTAAATTTTAAATCTTTCTGAAGATACTTCTTGCATTGTAAGAATTCATTTTTTAAACACTACATTAGTTTTCTAATGCTACCATAACAAATTACCACAAATTTAGTGGCTTAAAACAGCACCAATATATTATCTTACAGTTCTAGAGATCAGAAGTCCTAAAATCAATGTGTCAGCAAGGCTGTATTCCTCCTAAAGGCTCTTGGAGAGAATTCATTCCCTTGCCTCTGCCCACTTTAGGACTTCAGAACAATCATCTCTGGAGCCCACTGTTCCTTTTTAGGCTAAGAGGTGAGACAAATTTGGGTAACCTGGCCAAGGCTGCAGAGCAATGGGACACAGGCCATTATTTTTCTGGAAATTACAGCCTCTAAGCTGAGGCCCAAAGTGAGAACTATTTATTTTTCAAATTAATTTTTTATTAATAACTTTGTGACAGTGTAATTTATATACCATAAAGTCAGCTATTTTAATTCAGCAAGTTCTTAGTTTATTCACAGAATTGTGTAACCATCCATAACTTCATTTTATTTTTTGTTTTATTGTTTTTTAATTATTTATTTTAATTGGAGGCTAATTACTTTACAATATTGTGGTGGTTTTTGCCATACATTGACATGAATCAGCCATGGATGTACATGTGTTTCCCATCCTGAACCCCCTTCCCACCTCCCTCCCCATCCCATCCCTCAGGGTCATCCCAGTGCACCAGCCCTGAGCACTCTTGTCTCATGCATCGAACCTGGACTGGCGATCTGTTTTACATATGAAAATATATATGTTTCAATGCTATTCTCTCAAATCATCCCACCCTTGCCTTCTCCCACAGAGTCCAAAAGACTGTTCTATATGTCTGTCTCTCTTTTGCTGTCTCGCATATAGGGTCATAGTTACCATCTTTCTAAATTCCATATATATGTGTTAGTATACTGTATTGGTGCTTTTCTTTCTGACTAATTTCACTGTATATAATAGGCTCCAGCATAACCTCATTTTAAAACATTTTCATCTCCCTCAAACTCATATCCATTTAGACACTCCCCATTCCTACCCGCAGCCCAAGGCAACCACTAATCTACTTTTTGTCTCTATAAATTTAACTTTTCTGGACATTTCATATAAATGTATTGTAAAAGATGTGGCCTTTCTGCCTGGCTCTTTCACTTGGTATAATGTTTTTGTGGTTCATTCTTATGCTAACATGTAACAATACTTCCTTACTTTTTTAAATTTATTTTTTAATTGAAGATAATTGCTTTACAGAATTTTGTTTTCTGTCAAACCTCAGCATGAATCATTCATAAGTATACATATATCCCCTCCCTTTTAAACCTCCCTCCCATCTTCCTCCCCATCCCACCCCTCTAGTTGATACAGAGCCCCTGTTTGAGATTCCTGAGCCATACAGCAAATTCCTGTTGCCTATCTATTTTGCATATGGTAATGTAAGTTTCCATTTTACTCTGTCCATACATCTCACCCTCTCCTCCGCTTGCCCCATGTCCATAAGTCAATTCTCCATGTCTGTTTCTCTACTGCTGCCCTGTAAATAAATTCTTCAGTACCACTTTTCTAGAGTCTGTATATATGTGTTAGAATATGATATTTATCTCTTTCTCTGACTTACTTCACTCTGTATAATAGATTCTAGATTCATCCACCTCATTAGAATGGACTCAAATCCCTTCCTTTTTATGACTCAGTAATATTCCATGGTGTATATACAACTTCCTTATCCATTCATCTAGCAATGGACATCTAGGTTGCTTCCATGCTCTAGCTATTGTAAATAGTGCTGCAATGAACAATGGGATACATGTGACTTTTTCAATTTAGGTTTCCTCAGGGTATATGCCTAGGCATGGGATTGCTGGGTCATAGGGTGGTTTTATTCCTAATTTTTTAAGGAATCTCCATACTGACTCCCATAGTGGCTGTATCAATTTGCATTCCCACCAATAGTGCAAGAACATTCCCTTTTCTCCACACCCTCTCCAGCATTTATTGTTTGTTGACTTTTTGATGATGGCCATTCTGACTGGTGTGAGGTGATATCTCATTGTGCTTTTGATTTGCATTTCTTTAATAATGAGCAATGTTGAGCATCTTTTTATGTGCTTATTAGCCATCTGTTTGTCTTCTTTGGAGAAATGTCTGTTTAGGTTAGGTCTTTTCTCCACATTTTGTTTGGGTTTTTTTTTTTTTGGTATTAAGTTGTATGAACTGCTTATATATTTTGGAAATCAATCCCTTGTTAATGTTTCATTTGCTATTATTTTTCCCATTCTGAGAGTTGTCTTTTCACCTTGCTTGTAGTTTCCTTTGCTGCACAAAAGATTTTAAGTTTAATCAGGTCCCACTTGTTTATTTCCGTTTTTATGTCCATTACTCTAGGAAGTGGGTCATAGAGGATCTTGCTTTGATTTATGTCATTGAGTGTTCTGCCTATGTTTTCCTCTAAGAGTTTTATGGTTTCTAGTCTTAAATTTAGGTATTTAATTCATTTTGAGTTTATCTTTGTGTATAGTGTTAGGAAGTGTTCTAATTTCATTCTTTTACATGTAGCTGTCCAGTTTTCCCAGCACCATTTATTGAAGAGGCTGTTCTTGCCCCATTGTATATTCTTCCCTCCTTTGTCAAAAATAAGGTTACTTTAGGTGCATGGATTTATTTCTGGGCTTTGTATCTTGTTCCATTGGTCTATATTTCTGTTTTTGTGCCAATACCATACTGTCTTGATGACTGTAGCTTTGTAGTATAATTTGAAGTCAGGAGGTTGATTCCTCCAGTCCCTTTCTTCTTTCTCAAGACTGCTTTGGTTATTTGGGGTCTTTGTGTTTCCATATGAATTGTGAATTTTTTTGTCCTAGTTCTATGAAAAGTGCCATTGGTAATTTGATAGGGATTGCATTGAATCTGTAGATTGTGTTTGGTAGTATAGTCATTTTCACAATATTGATTCTTCCTACCCAGGAACATGGAATATCTCTCCATCTGTTTATGTCATCTTTGACTTCTCTCATCAATGTCTTATAATTTTCTGTGTATAGTTCTTTTCTCTCCTTAGGTGAGTTTATTCCTAGATATTTAATTCTTTTTGTTGCAATGGTGAATGGGATCAATTCCTTAATTTCTCTTTTTGATTTGATTTCTCTGTATTGATTTTGTATCCTGCAACTTTGCTAAATTCACTGATTAGCTCTAGTAATTTTCTGATACCATCTTTAGAGTTTTCTATGTACAGTATCATGCCACCTGCAAACAGTGAGAACTTTACTTCTTTTCTTATCTGGATTCCTTTTACTTCTTTTTCTTCTCTGATTGCTGTAGCTAGGACTTCCAGAATTATGTTGAATAATACTGGTGAAATTGGACACCCTTGTTTTGTTCCTGATCTTAGGGGGAATGCTTTCAGTTTTTCACCACTGAGAATAATGTTTGCTGTAAGCTTATCATATATGACCTTTGCTATGTTGAGGTAGGTTCCTTCTTTGTCCATTTTTTGAAGAGTTTTAATCATAAATGGGTGCTGAATTTTGTCAAAGGCCTTTTCTGCATCTATTGAGATAACCATATGGTTTTTATCTTTCAGTTTGTTAATATGGTGTATCACATTGATTGATTTGCATATATTGAGAATTCTTGCATCCCTGGAATAAACCCAACTTGATTGTGGTGTATGAACTTTTTGATGTGTTGCTGAATTCTGTCTGGTAAAATTTTGTCGAGGATTTTTGCATCTATGTTCATCTGTGATATTGGCCTGTAGTTTTCTTCTTCTGTGTTGTCTTTGTCTGGTTTTGGTATCAGGGTGATGGTGGCCTTGTAGAATGAGTTTGGACGTGTTCCTTCCTCTGCAATTTTTAAAAAGAGTTTTAGAAGGATAGGCACTAGCCCTTCTCTAAATGTTTGATAGAATTCTCCTGTGAAGCCATCTGGTCCTGGGCTTTTGTTTTTTGGGAGATTTTTGATTACAGCTTCAAATTCAGTGCTTGTAATTGGGTTGTTCATAATTTCTATTTCTTCCTGGTTCAGTCTTGGAATATTGAACTTTTCTAATCTGTCCATTTCTTCCAGGCTATCCATTTTATTGCCATAGAGTTATTCATAACAGTCTCTTATAATCCCTTGTATTTCTGCATCATCTGTTGTAACGTCTCCTTTTTCATTTCTCATTTTGTTGATTTGATTCTTCTCTCTTTTTTTCTTAAGAGTCTGGCTAAAGATTTGTCAATTTTGCTTATCTTCTCAAAAAACCAACTTTTAGTTTTATTCACTTTTACTATTTTTCTTTCATTTCTTTTTCATTTATTTCTGCTTGGATCTTTATGATTTCTTTCCTAATACTAATTTTGGGTCCCCGCCCCCCCACCTTTTCCAGTTGTTTCGGATGTAAATTTAGGTTGTCTATTCAATGTTTTTCTTGTTTCTTGAGGTAGGATTGTATTGCTATAAACTTCCCTCTTAGAACTGCTTTTGCTGCATCCCATAGGTTTTGAGTTGTTGTGTTTTCATTGTCATTTGTTTATAGAAACTTTTTTATTTCCCTTTTGATTTCTTCAGTAATCTATTGCTTATTTAGAAGTGTATCATTTAATCTCCATGTGTTTGTGTTTTTTATACTTTTTTCTTATAATTGATATCTAGTCTCATAGCATTATGGTTGGAAAAGATGCTTGATACAATTTCAATTTTCTTAAATGTACTGAGGTTTGATTTGTGACCCAAGATGTGGTCTATCCTGGAGAATGTATCATATGCACTTGACAAGAAGGTATATTCTTCTGCATTTGGATGGAATGTCCTGAAGATATCAATGAGATCCATCTCATCTAATGTACCATTTAAGGCTTATGTTTCCTTATTAATTTTCTGTTTTGATGATCTGTCCATTGGTGTGAGTGGGGTGTTAAAGTCTCCTACTATTATTGTGTTACTGTCCATTTCTCCTTTTATGTCTGTTAGTGTTTGTCTTACGTACGGAGGTGCTCCTATGTTGGGTGCATAAATATTTACAATTGTCATGTCTTCCTCTTGGATTGATCCCTTGGTCATTATGTAGTGTCCTTCCTTATCTCTTATAATCTTCTTTACTTTAAGGTCTCTTTTGTCTGATATGAAGATTGCTACTCCAGCTTTCTTTTTCTTCCCATTTGCATGGAATATATTTTTCCATCCTCTCACTTTCAGTCTATATGTGTCTTGTGTTCTGAAATGGGTTTTTTGTAGACAGCATATATATGGGTCTTGGTTTTCTATCCATTCAGCCAGTCTGTGACTTTTGGTTGGAGCATTTAATCCATTTACATTTAAAGCAATTTTTGATATATATGTTCCTATTGCCATTTTCTTAATTGTTTGCAGTTGGTTTTGTAGATCTTTTTTCTTCTCTTGTATTTCTTGACTATATAAGGCTGTTTAACATGTGTTGTAAAGTTGGTTTGGTGGTACTGAATTCTCTTAACATTTGTTTGTCTGAAAAGCTTTTGATTTCTCCATCAATTCTGAATGAGATCCTTGCTGGGTACATTAATCTTGGTTGTAGATGTTTTCTCTTTCAGTACTTTAAATATATCCTGCCATTCTCTTCTGGCCGGCAGAGTTTCTGCTGAAAGATCAGCTGTTATATGTATGGGTTTTCCCTTGTACGTTACCTGTTGCTTTTCCCTTGCCACTTTTAATATTCTTTGTTTGTGTTTAGTCTTTGTTAGTTTGATTTTATGTGTCTTGGTGTGTTTTTCCTTGGGTTTATCCTGTTTGGGACTCTTTGTGCCTCTTGAACTTGATTGACTATTTCCTTTTCCATGTTGGGGAAATTTTCAACTATAATCTCTTCAAAAAATTTCTCATACCCTTTATTTTTTATTCTTCTTCTGGGACCCATATAATTTGAATGTTGGTGTGTATGATGTTGTCCCAGAAGTCTCTGAGACTATCCTCAGATCTTTTCAGTTTTTTTACTTTATTCTGCTCTTCAAAAGTTGTTTCTACCATTTTATCTTCCAGGTCACTGATTCATTCTTCTGCTTCAGATATTCTGCTATTGATTCCTTCTAGAGTATTTTTAATTTCAGCAATTGTGTTGTTTTTTCTGTATGTTTATTCTTTAATTCTTTTACGTCTTTGTTAATTGATTCTTGCATTTTGTCCAATCTGTTTTCAAGGTTTTTGATCATCTTTACTATCATTATTCTGAATTCTTTTTCAGGTAGTTTGCCTATTTCCTCTTCATTTATTTGAACTTCTGTGTTTCTAGTTTGTTCCTTTATATGTGTAGTATTTCTCTGCCTTTTCATTATTGTTTTTAAAACTTATTGTGTTTGAGGTCCCCTTTTCCCAGGCTTCAAGGTTGAATTCTTTCTTCCTTTTGGTTTCTGCCCTCCTAATGTTGATCGAGTGGTTTGTGTAAGCTTCGTATATGGTGAGATTTGTGCTGAGTTTTGTTTGTTTGTTTATTTGTTTGTTTTTCCTCTGATGGGCAAGGCTGAGTGAGGTGCTAATCCTGTCTGCTGATGACTGGGTTTGTATTTTTGTTTTGTTTGTTGCTTGGATGAGGTGTCCTCCACAGGGTGCTACTGGTGGTTGGGTGATGCTGGGTCTTGTATTCAAGTGGTTTCCTTTGTGTGGGTTCTCACTATTTGATTCTCCCTAGGGTTAGTTCTCTGGTAGCTTAGGTTCTTTGAGTCAGGGCTCCCACTCCAAAGACTCAGGGCTTGATCTCGAGTTTTGGGTGGTTCTATATATTCTTCTCTAGTGATCAGGCACTCCTGCCTGCTCTCAGCTGGTGTTCTGCAAGATCTTCTGTGTCTGAAGGTGTGTTCCTGATGTATCCATGGAGAGAGACAGACTCCATGTCCACCTACTCCTCTGCCATCTTGTTCCCCAGTACTTCCTTACTTTTTAATTACTGAATAGTATTCCATTGTACTTCAGGATATGTTGCAATACTTTTGTGTATCCATTGATTAAAACTATTAATTTCTACTGTTAGATCATGGAAATGTATTCTAGCTCAGAATATGTATCCTAAGGAGCCTCACATATGCATTCAGCTGTGGAGCACTGGGCTGATTCCTGTCTGGCTGGGAATTCTTGGATAAGTACTCTGTCTCTGAGGTGGACTCAAAGCTCGGCTCAGACTGAATCTTGATTGGGAGTCCTGGGTACCCTGACTCCTTGCCTCTGAGGCTGTGGTGGATAAAATACAGCATTGGGTGCAGGAAAACACTGGGCCAATCAGAAGGACACTCAGCTCTTGGCACTCATGTGAGGTCTTTTTTGGCAAGATGACGGCAGCTCAGAACACCTAGCAACAGAACTTGGAAATGTCCAGCTTCTCATGCCTGGCAGGCTTCCTCCATCTTGATGAATTAATATTTCTGGCTTTTTCATTTCTAGGATGACTGGAAGAGGTTGTAAGACATCCGGATGTATTTGGATTACATAACTGACTTATTTCCTTTGTTCAACATTTATTGAGCAACTAATATACGCTATACCATTTGTATGCATTATCTGATCCAATTATAGCAATGATCTTATACAGTAAGCTATAATACTTATTTTATAACTTTGGAACAACAGACTGTTTCCAAAAGGAAAAGGAGTATGTCAAGGCTGTATATTGTCACCACGCTTATTTAACTTATATGCAGAGTACATCATGAGAAATGTTGGGCTGGATGAAGCACAAGCTGGAATCAAGATTGCTGGGAGAAATATCAATAACCTCATATTTGCAAATGACACCACTCTGATGGCAGAAAGTGAAGAGGAACTAAAGAGCCTCTTGAAAGTGAAAGAGGAGAGTGAAAAAGTTGGCTTAAAGCTCAACATTCAGAAAACGAAGATCATGGCATCTGGTCCCATCACTTCATGGCAAATAGATGGAGAAACTGTGGAAATAGTGACAGACTTTGTTTTTTTGGGCTCCAAAATCACTGCAGATGGTGACTGCAGCCATGAAATAAAAAGACGCTTACCTCTTGGAAGAAAAGTTATAACCAACCTAGACAGCATATTCAAAAGCAGAGACATTATTTTGCCAACAAAGGTCCATCTAGTCAAGGCTATGGTTTTTCCAGTAGTCATGTATGGATGTGAGAGTTGGACTATAAAGAAAGCTGAGCACAGAAGAATTGATGCTTTTGAACTGTGGTGTTGGAGAAGACTCTTGAGAGTCCCTTGGAGTGCAAGGAGATCCAACCAGTCCATCCTAAAGGATATCAGTCCTGAATGTTCATTGGAAGGACTGATGTTGAAGCTGAAACTCCAATACTTTGGCCACCTGCTGGGAAGAGCTGACTCATTGGAAAAGACACTGATGCTGAGAAAGATTGAAGGCGTGAGGAGAAGGGGACAACAGAGGATGAGATGATTGGATGGCATCACTGACTCAATGGACATGAGTTTGAGTAAACTCCAAGAGTTGTTGACGGACAGGGAGGCCTGGTGTGGTGCAGTACATGGGGTCACAAAGAGTCTGACATGACTGAGCAACTGAACTGAACTGAACTGATAATACTTATTTTACAGATGAGAAAATTGAACCTCAGAGAGATTATCACTCAAGCTAAATGATAAAGTCAAGTTTCAAATCCATTTTATCCAATGCTCCCTAAACTTTGAAAAAGTAATGTGTCCGTAAAGATGAGGGGATAATTTATTATGGTAGAATGATGAGAGCTGAAATAGGAGATGGTTAAAACTGGTCTTTTCCAGTGCTTTTAGGAACAGAAAAAGGACAGAGGCTGGATATTCATCAGAATCGGGAGTGGGGCATGAAAGGGTCAGTTTGAAGATGCCCCCAAGATAGGTCCACCCTAGTTATATAAATAATTGCAAGGATCAGATAGTGCTTAAAAGATATTCAATAATTAACACCTCATTCTGTTATATTGGAAATTGGTGGTATATGGAAATAAAAAATGAGATTTCCCAAGTACTCAGATGCCACGAAAGTGGGGTCATGGGTTCTAAAGCGAGGAACCACCTCACCAGTTGCTTTTACCCATAAACTACATAGCCTGCTAACCCTGGTTGACACACTTTCCTCTGCCTGAATACTCTTTGCACACATGTTGCCTTCCTGAATCTTCTCCACCTCCATCTCTCATCTTGCATATCAGATCCCTCCCCCACTTTAAAAACAGATTATTACCATTCTCAGACAAAGCACCGGTTACAAGTCTTCAGGCATGACAATTTGTAATTATGTAGCTTATTAGCTTGTTCAGTGGCCTTCTTGCCTCACTTTTCACACTGTAAGTTACCTGAGAGTGGAGAGCAAGTCTATGAAAATCTGCGGTAAGACTTCAAGCAGTGCTTCCACATCTGCCCACAAGCTCCTTGAATGTGCCACTTTGTGAGAGTTAATATATTTTGGAGACCAGCAGGCTGGTGTGTACATGAGAGCCTAGCTGCACTCTGCTGGCTTCAACCTGCAGCTGAGAAAGGCTCAGGAGGATGGGCTCCAATCTAGCGTCCTTAAGGCCAGTAGAGCTATCACCCTGATGGATACAAGCTGGCACATCTTCCTCCCCAGTCACTTCATATTCAACAATGCCAAAAAGTCCCAAGAAGGGACACTGTAAATTGTAAAAGGAACCACTCAACTCTTCAACAGGTATTTTAATTTTTGTTGTCATTTTAAAATCCTATATAAGCATCCACTTTAAAACACATCCCAGGGGCTTTCCTGGGGATGAGGAAGAAATACATAGAAAATGTTTCCTAGACTAGGAAGAAGCTTCCTGAAGACAAGACGTGAGACAGTGCAGGGAAAAACTCCAGCTGCTCTTTTCCATTTCCTTCAAATCCTGTCTCTGTATTTCTGTTTGGCATTGGTGCACAGGGAGCCAAGATTTTGCCAACAATAGGAGGTTGTGGAAAGGAACCCTGAGGAAAAACAATGTTTTATGCATAGTCAGTTCAGTTCAGTTCAGTTCAGTTCAGTCGCTCAGTCATGTCCGACTCTTTGCGACCCCATGAATTGCAGCACGCCAGGCCTTCCTGTCCATCACCAACTCCTGGAGTTCACCTAAACTCATGTCCATCGAGTTGGTGGTGCCATCCAGCCATCTCATCCTCTGTCGTCCCCTTCTCCTCCTGCCCCCAATCCCTCCCAGCATCAAAGTCTTTTCCAATGAGTCAACTCTTCGCATGAGGTGGCCAAAGTATTGGAGTTTCAGTTTTAGCATCAATCCTTCCAATAAACACCCAGGATTGATCTCCTTCAGAATGGACTGGTTGGATCTCCTAGCAGTCCAAGGGACTCTCAAGAGTCTTCTCCAACACCACAGTTCAAAACCATCAATTCTTCGGCGTTCAGCTTTCTTCACAGTCCAACTCTCACATCCATACATGACCACTGGAAAAACCATAGCTGTGACGAGACGGATCTTTGTTGGCAAAATAATGTCTCTGCTTTTGAACATGCTGTCTAGGTTGGTCATAACTTATCTTCCAAGGAATAAGCGTCTTTTAATTTCAAGGCTGCAATCACAATCTGCAGTGATTTGGGAGCCCCCCCCCAAATAAAATCTGACACTGTTTCCACTGTTTCCCCATCTAATTGCCATGAAGTGATGGGACCAGATGCCGTGATCTCAGTTTTCTGAATGTTGAGCTTTAAGCCATCTTTTTCATTTTCCTCTTTCACTTTCATCAAGAGGCTCTTTAGTTCTTCTTCACTTTCTGCCATAGGGTGGTGTCATCTGCATATCTGAGGTTATTGATATTTCTCCCAGCAATCTTGATTCCAGCTTGTCCTTCTTCCAGCCCAGCGTTTCTCATGATGTACTCTGCATATAAGTTAAATAAGCAGGGGGACAATATACAGCCTTGACGTACTCCTTTTCCTATTTGGAACCAGTCTGTTGTTCCATGTCCAGTTCGAACTGTTGCTTCCTGACCTGCATATAGATTTCTCAACAGGGCAGGTCAGGTGGTCTGGTATTCCCATCTCTTTCAGAATTTTCCACAGTTTATTGTGATCCACACAGTCAAAGGCTTTGGTATAGTCAATAAAGCAGAAATAGATGTTTTTCTGGAACTCTCTTGCTTTTTCAATGATCCAGTGGATGTTGGCAATTTGATCTCTGGTTTTTCTGCCTTTTCTAAAACCAGCTTGAACATCTGGAAGTTCACGGTTCACATATTGCTGAAGCCTGGCTTGGAGAATTTTGAGCATTACTTTACTAGTGTGTGAGATGAGTGTAATTGTGTGGTAGTTTGAGCATTCTTTGGCATTGCCTTTCTTTGGGATTGGAATGAAAACTGACCATTCCCAGTCCTGTGGCCACTACTGAGTTTTTCAAATTTGCTGGCATATTGAGTGCAGCACTTTCACAGCATCATCTTCCAGCATTTGAAATAGCTCAACTGGAATTCCATCACCTCCACTAGCTTTGTTCGTAGTGATGCTTTCTAAGGCTCACTTGACTTCACATTCCAGGGTGTCTGGCTCTAGGTGAGTGATCACACCATGAAGATCTTTTTAGTACAGTTCTTTTGTGCATGCTTGTCACCTCTTCTTAATATCTTCTGCTTCTGTCAGGTCCATACCATTTCTGTCCTTTATCGAGCCCATCTTTGCATGAAATGTTCCCTTGGTATCTCTAATTTTCTTGAAGAGATCTCTAGTCTTTCCCATTTTGATGTTTTCCTCTATTTCTTTGCATTGATCGCTGAAGAAGGCTTTCTTATCTCTTCTTGCTATTTTTTGGAACTCTGCATTTAGATGCTTATAGCTTTCCTTTTCTCTTTTGCTTTTTGCTTCTCTTCTTTTCTCAACTATTTGTAAGGCCTCAGACAGCCATTTTGCTTTTTTGCATTTCTTTTCCATTGGGATGGTCTTGATCCCTGTCTCCTGTACGATGTCATGAACCTCCGTCCATAGTTCATCAGGCACTCTGTCTATCAGATCTAGTCCCTTAAATCTATTTCTGACTTCCACTGTATAATCATAAGGGATTTGATTTAGGTCATACCTGAATGGTCTAGTGGTTTTCCCTACTTTCTTCAATTTAAGTCTGAATTTGGCAATAAGGAGTTCATGATCTGAGCCACAGTCAGCTCCCAGTATAGAGCTTATCCATCTTTGGCTGCAAAGAATATAATCAATCTGATTTTGGTGTTGACCATCTGATGATGTCCTTGTGTTGAGTTTTCTCTTGTGTTGTTGGGAGAGGATGTTTGCTATGACCAGTGTGTTCTCCTGGCAAAACTCTATTAGCCTTTTCCCTGCTTCATTCCGTACTCCAAGGCCAAATTTGCCTGTTACCCCAGGTGTTTCTTGACTTCCTACTTTTGCATTCAAGTCACCTATAATGAAAAGGACATCTTTTTTGGGTGTTAGTTCTAAAAGGTCTTGTAGGTCTTCATAGAACCGTTCAAAGTCAGCTTCTTCAGCATTACTGATTGGGGCATAGACTTGGATTACTGCCTTGGAAACGAACAGAGATCATTCTGTCATTTTTGAGATTGCATCGAAGAACTGCATTTTGGACTCTTTTGTTGACCATGATGGCTACTCCATTTCTTCTAAGGGATTCCTGTAGTAGATATAATGGTCATCTGAGTGAAATTCACTGATTCCAGGCCATTGCAGTTCACTGCATAGTCAGTATTAACTAAATTCACCTTTAACTAAGTAAATAAATTTGTTAAGTAAGTTAGTGCAAGACTGGAATTTGATTTCTCTCTTTGTTAAAAGTGCTCCTTTTTGATAACAGAATGAGTGAGTTTTTGTGACCTTGAGTGATCCGAATTTGTTTCCTTTTCATTGTTTTGTGTCTTTGGTTAAATGAATAAGTATTGTTTCACAGTGACCTATAAGCCTGTTGTGTTTTAAAACCTTTTTGATGTTTTTAATAAACTTCCCAAATATTGTAATCTAACTCTTTTAGCTTCCAGCTGACTCTGGGATACTTTAAAGAAACAACTCTGAGGCATCTCGGAGAGGAATGTTAGTTTATTTGGTATATTAAATTATTTAAAAGATATTGTTAAGTGATTGTGTTAGGGGAAGCACACTGATTGAAACCGCGCACCCTGGCCAGGTACCATAGTAACTATTTGCATGAGTTGTTTTATGACAGGAGATCCTGATAAGGAATATGGAACTAATAAGCCACCACCAACCAGAAGAGTTCGGGAAATGTCTAAAGGAGACACTGTGTGTCCGTCCACTTCCCAGAATCCCTCTCACTAGCATCCATCTTGGCTGAGTGATGCGTGCACCACCAGGAAAGACTCTGAATTAGAATGATTGGCCAAAGACCACCAGAAACTAATCCCATCACCATAAAACCTGAGACTGCCACGCAGCAGAGCAGTTCTCCTGGGTTCTCTTACCCTACTGCTCTCCACCCGGGTGCCCTTTCCCAATAAAATCTCTTGCTTTGTCAGCACATGTGTCTCCTTGGACAATTCATTTCCGAGTGTTAGACAAGAGCCCAGTTCAGGCCCTGGAAGGGGTCTGCCTTCCTACAACAATTGGAGATGAATCTTATGTTATAATATATGGATAAATACCATTAATATAGGTTATTTCAAAGTTTATATGGAATCCCTAACATCTGATGTGTCCTGATATAAACTTATCAGTCGAAATTCTAGTTATTAACCCTAAAATGCTATATATCCCAGAAACATCCAAGTATCCTGCTAATTGCATGGTACTCAATCTTTAATCCTGCTATTTAAATTTTTTCTTTATAGACAATATTTTATACTGATGCTTTTATAAAATGAAATTTTCAAGAAGCCTCATAACCTGTTAACTTTAGATAATGCCACCAAATTAGGTAACAAATGAAAAAATTCTAATGAAAAACCTGATTACTTCATCCAGATCAATAGGAATCATTTACATGAGACTGAATGAACTGATAAATATGATTTATGACTTTGGGAAATGTACTAGCTTAAATCTTTGATTTTCAGTAAATCTTTCCTCTTATGCTATGACCTACAATAAGTTGATAAAGTATACCTTTGTAAACAAAGATGAAACATTTATCTTTTTCTCTACCTGATCCTACCAGATTTTGGCTTCTCCACCTGACTCTCCTGTGGACTTGATGGCTTACTGCAACTGGATTACAACTAGTTATATTAATCATTGTTTTAATTTGTTCTTTGTTTCCAAATTGTTTATACATTTGTCTCCCTGTTGCACAATGACTTTGTCAGCATTACTAGCTGCATCATTTATACCCTATTTTATAAGATTATTGTCCCTTATAGTTCCCAGTATATAACTCAACCTCCAACCAAATTGATGATGGCTAAACATCCGGTGAAAATAGATCACTTTTATGACTCTTATAAAATAATTGTAATAGTGTGATTCTAGGTATGGGAAGAAGCAACAGGGGAAAACATTTCCTGGATCATAATAGATTAGAAGACAGAGGATCCAGAGAATCTTTTATTACCTATCAATAGACCTAATCCCAAATTTAACATCTGGAGTGGCATATCAACAGGATATTTTACCTGATCTGAGATGAGCCTCCCAGGGCCAGCAGACAAAAGTAGGTCACAAAATGTCTTCCAAATATTCGTGGAATTTCACACCAAAAGGAGGAACTGAGAAATGGAATGTAACAGTATATAAAGGATGTCACAGTTATCACCGATTGCAGCCACCAGGGAAGTTAACTCAAGAAGGAAAGAATACCTGTTATCTAATAGCCATCAAACTACAGTCATTCCCTACTAAGAGCCTTGAGGAAGCTCGGATGTGAAAAACAGAGGATACTGGTCCCAGATAGCTGAGGTGCATATCAAAGGAATGGTATCTGTGAGCCCAGACTCTTGCATCTTCCCATACATAGAAAAGCACTAAATTCCTTAACTTGGGATATCTGGTTTTCTTTATTTTTTATTTTATTTTTTTTTTTTTTTATCACTTAGATGTGATTTATTATAATTTCACTTTCAAAGGCCCTTTTCAGAAGACAGCCTTTCCAATGAATTGTAACACAAAGTGTACAAAATGTGTTAGTTTACTAACCCTACTTTTGTCATACATTGGCAACCTCTTTAATATCTAGAGACTAGATATTATAAAATTGGGACCCATTTGTCCAGTATATACATAATATACACAATAAAGTTAACTGAAATGCACTTAACACATAAAAGCAATGGTAAGCTGAAATGTTCTAGTACACACTAGCAAAACATCTTTTGCAAACTCCCCCCTCCCTCAACCCAATGAAAAAGCAGAGTATACTGTTCAGATAGGAGGTTTAACAATTCCATTTCCAATTACAGTATTTCCCATCAGTTTTAAAAAGCTATTTACAAGAAGCATTATCACACTATGTCTACTGTAAAATGCATCAAGCACTTCTAAATATCTAGAAAGACTAGATATTTCATATAAGAACTTACTTGTCCACTATATACACAGTACTGTTAAGTAAAATTGCACACAGGTAACAATGGTTATAATTTGAGGTATCTCCTAAATATGACCATTTTGGCCTGAACCATTCCCGCCCTCACTTCCTTTTCTCCACCACCAATCCAGTGGACAAGTACAGGCATGTGTAACGCCTAGAGGTGTCTGAATACATTCATATAAAAAAATCATTTACAGAAAACCAGCATTCCTATCAATTTCAACACAAAAGTGTACAAAATGTGCTAATTTTACTACTTTGTCATACACTGGCAACCTCTTTAACATCTAGAGACTAGATGTCACAAAATTAGGACTCATTTGTCCGTTATATACACTATATACACAGCAAAACATAATGCACATAATATACAAAAAATGGTTTCATCTGAAAATGTCCAGGTGCAAACAACCTGCATATTACCTTTTGTAATTCTTTCCCTCCCACCTCCTCCAAACCACTGAACAAGTGTAAGCAACAGTATACTGCTCACAGAGTGGCTTAACATTTAACATTCTCAAAGACAGTACTTCCTACAAATTTGAGCAAAAAGTTATTTACAAAGCGGTATTTCACTACCTCTACATTTAACATACGTCGGGCACTTCTAAACATCTAGGTAGGCTAGATGTTTCAAATAAGGACTTCATTTGTCCACTATATACAAAACAGTCTTGAATAAACTGCCACATGTAACAGTTATAATCTTGAAATTGTCTTCAAAATATGAGTATTCTAGCCTAAGACCCTTCCCTTCTCTTCTCTCCTCTCCACCATCATACCCAGGGGGCTATAATGCTCAAATTTTCAGAAGACAATCTTTCCTAGAAATTTTAACACAAAATGTACAAAATGTATTATTTACTAACTCTATTTTTGTCATACACTGGCAACCTCTTTAACATCTAGAAAGACTAGATGTTGTAAATTAGGACTAATTTGTCCATTATATACACTATATATACAGCAAAGTGAAACAAAATGCACTAACGGAAAAGACAATGGTTACTCTCGCCTCACTATGAACACACTGGCACAGAGATCTGCACTTCCCACTTCCCTCCCCTCTCCCGACACCGAACCAGTGCACAAAACACAAAGTGTACTGCTCCATGAAGTGGTCTGGCCAATCCCCCCCGCCCCCCTCCCCGCTCCCCAACATCATTTCGTATGAATTTTAACAAAAAGGTATTTACAAAATGTCTTTTTACTACCTCGACTTTTAACATATATCAGGCACTTCAGAACATCTAGAAAGACTAGGTATTTCCAAAAGGTACTTATTGTCAACTATATATACAGTAGTGAGGAATAAAATGCACACACTAAACAATGGTTATATAGAAATGTCTTCTAAGTATGACCAGTCTGACATAGCACTTTCTATTCTTCCTCCTCAAGGTCTTCTATTCGACGTCGTCCAACCCACTGAACAAACGGGGACTTCGGTGGCTCTGGAAGTTGCTTCTAGAGGTAATCAAACTCCATTTCGAAAAGTCATTTCCAGAAGACATTTCTTTTCTATAGTTTTCTTTTAACAAATGGGCATTTACAAGACGCGATTTTTCTAACTATTTTATCATACGTCGGCAACCTCTTCACATCTAGGAGGCCTAGATGTAGCGAAAGTTTTCTTTTGAAAGGTTGGGGGTAAAGTTGAGAGCAGCTTTTTCATATTATATACACAGGCCTTTATCAGCGGCCAGTAAATCTTCCCAGAGGGCGGCGGGCACTTTCTGTTGGCCACAAGGGTTATGTTATTCTACCATTTCTATCTTCCGACATCAGTGTCTCGGTAGAACGACGATCACCGCCCGCTGGCCCGCTAACGTTCCACCCGCCGTCGACCGCGGCTCCGCTCACCTTGCGGGCCCGTTAAGGCCTTTGTCCGTCGTTGTCCGGACGAGGTGAGGTCTCGTCCAACTGGGACAGAGCGGTCACCTCAGGTCGCGGATCCGCGTGGCCCCAAGGCCTAAGGATGGACGAGCTGACGTCCACAATCCTTCCCGGGCCTCCGAGCCTCTAACGGCCCTCCGCGGAGTCAGAGCGGCCGCCATTCTTCTAGTCCTGCCACGCCCGACGCCCAAAGGCGCCACGTTCTCGGTGGCCAGGCGGAGGCTTCGCCTAAGCCCAAGCCCTGCAGCTCTGGGTGAAGAGACCCAGCGGTCAGCAGGATCCTGGCTCGGAGGGGCCGCCGCCATTAGGTCGTGGAGGTGCGGGGTGGGGGCAGGGGGAGAGGTTCGCGGCTGCTTCCAGTCTTGGGCTCTGCCAACTGCCGGCCTCGGCGAGCGCTCTACAAAACACACCCGAGAATGTCCCGGGGCCCCCCAGTTCACCTACCGACCAGAGGCCGGAGGGCCTGGAGGGCCCCAGGGTAGAAGGCCACGATCCGCTCCTAGCCGCGCTCTCTGCCGGAACTCTGGTTTTCTTTAATTAACCATAATCTTTTGATATTCAGACTTTTGATAGTCAATCTTTTGATATTCAACTTGTCTTTTGTTGCAAAGCTTCTATTAATATATAACCTGGCTCCTCCCCTCACCTCATCAGAGTAGTTCTCTCAGGGTTACTTGAGATGATGCCTCCTGGGCTTAAGCCCTAAAGATTTCTGCTGCATGAAGCATAACTCTTAAGTTTTAGGTTCCATGTATTTTTTTCAGTTGACAGTAGTTAAGATAGAGAAAAGATTACTAAAACTGAAGTGCTCTCTCGAATATTATTTCCTTTCTTTATCTGTTGATTAGAAAAAAATACACAACATAGAACAGTGGGTTTTGGTTTTTTGGGGGGACCTTACTGAGGATTCTAACCTGGGAACAGCCTCTCAGATACTCTGAGGAGTTGCTCTGAAGTGGTAGAGGAGGAGCCAGTTTATATGTGAATTTTTGGGGGGCAAGGAAGTACAAGTAGTCAAGCATTGGTAAAAGACTGGCTTGACCAATCACAAATAATTCAAGTTAATGATTTTAGTGTTTCTCTGTGTGTGTGTGGAAAGATGCAAGAATCTGGGACCACTGAAATTCTTCCTTAGACATGGGTCTTCACTATCTAGGTGCCCATCCTCTCAAAAGCACATTACACTTTCTGTTTTTCCAGCCTGAATCCCCCTCAGGGCACACTGTCTACAGTGGATTGTGACTTAACCCTTGTAAAAGGGACTGATGAACCATACTCTGTGGTTTGTTTCCATGTCCATATTTATACTGGAATCTGTTCCCATGGTTCTTCCTGTTCTGTGAATTCCTTATTGTCTTAATGGCAAGCTCTGTCCAGAGCAAAGACTTACCCCTATTAAATCCCTAATAAACTGAATGATTAAAAAAAAAAAAAAAGATGGTAAATAGTTTTCCCAAAGTGTGTTAAGTAAGAAATACTATGCTTACATGTGAAAACATACAGAACTTTACTACCTACATGCCATTTTAAGTCCATCCCAATACATAGTACTGTTTTGAACAACTGAGTAACACAGTTTGGATCAGTCTCCCCAGGTTCTGAGCATTGCTCCAGAAGCTCTGAGAAATCAAAGATAAGGCCTTATTTTTTTTTAACACAGAAATTGTTTAATATGCTATAATAACTACATGTTATAGGTAATTCTTGTGGAGCAATGTAGAGCCCTATACCGAGGTCACAGGTGTGGAGCCCTGTACCAAAGTCACAAGACAAAAGTCTCTGGAACTTACTGAGTCCCATAGCAACAACTGTCATGAGCCTTCGGATCCAAAGTGGCCAGTTCTTGACTTCATATTAGGTAAACTACGCACTCTATAGCATCTAACCAATCACCTAATGCCACCCTTCCAGTAGGAATTTTCTCTGTCTTGAGGCTATAAAAATTGACCACTAGCCTGTGAAAGGGGTGAGCTCTCCCTTGAGCCAGCTCACTGTTCTAATAGTGTCTCCAACTCTAATAAACTCTATTCTCCTCTCATTCTGCCTAATGTCTGTGAATTCTTTTCCAACCTGCACACAGATAATGACAATTCTATCCTTCAAAAAATACATTTTGCAGAATATTTAATAGCATGGAATGTGGTAACAATATAGTGATGAAGAATAAAGTGAGCTACAAAAGAGCAAGAACACAATAATTTCATTTAAAAATATGTATTTTGAAAGGTTTAGATTTACATAAGAGTTGAAAAGTAGTTAAGAGCATTCTATATGCCTTTCCCACAGCTTATATTGCACTATACATAACTAGGGCACAGTTATCAAAACCAAGAAATTATTATTTACGTGTTCTAACAAGTTAAAAAATAAAGAAGATTTTGACTTCACTGGGTTTTCTCACTAATATTCAATATCCTCTATCCAGTTTAGGAGAGCATTTTGCATTTGGTCATCACCTTTCCTAAGTCTTCTTCTCCAATCCATTATAATTTTTCATATTCTCTTGTTTGTTAGAAGATAAGGCCTTAATGTCCAGAAAGAGAGCCATTCCCTACACCTGGCTGCTGTGCAAGTGAGTGTGGCTGATCTAAACTGAGATGTACCTATTAGAAGGAAATGGCAACCCACTCCAGTGTTCTTGCCTGGAGAATCCCAGGGATGGGGGAGCCTGGTGGGCTGCCATCTATGGGGTCACACAGAGTCGGACACGACAGAAGCGACTTAGCAGCAGCAGGAGCAGCAGCTATTAGTGTAAAACTGATGCTGGGTGTTTTTTTTAAGTCAGCAAAAGAAAAGCAAACCAAACTTTAAGAGGGTTGGAGGTTAATAGCACAGGGATTTGAAAAAACTTGAAGGCACCTGTGCTGCAGAAGCACCTCTATTCTAAGAGATGGTCTTAAGCAAAAGCTGAAAGGGCAGAGAATCAATGAATCTTCAAGCAGAAGCCAACATAATTTTACTAAGAAGGGATCAGTATAAATCCCCACAAACGTTTTAACTCACAACCTTGATTCTGAAAACTCACTTGGTGGAAAACGCCAACGTACTTTTTGCCTTTAAAGTGGCTTTCTTCACCAATGTCACTAAAGGAAGTACTTCCCCCTTATATAAGAAAAAATGCTTCCCACTTGGAGGGTCATAGCTTGAGGTCTTACTGTTGACAGTCTTGGGCTCCAGGTTGGATATTTCATTAGATTCTAGAACTTTGAACTTTCCACAAGATAAAGAATGTAGTCAAGCATTAATTGTCACCACTTGTCAGACACCAACATACTTAACAGTGAAAATTTTCAGTTATGGAATAAATATAATACATGTAAAGGCAAAGTTTGACCTCTCTTGGTTCACAGGATGAACAGTTTTTGGAAAGTTATTTTTAAAATGTCACTCTAGATTCCCATGATGAAATTACCCAAAGGGCAATCCTGTTTATTTTTTGGCCCAGGAAGAAAATGCCATGTTTACTAGACATGCACAGTTTGTGCCAGAGAGCCAGTTAGGCTGGGTTTCATGAGAACACAGATAGCAACAGAGCTAAGTGGTTCTTATTCTTTAAGTCACTCAGTCATGTCCGACTCTTTGCAAACCCCATGGACTATACTGTCCATGGAATTCTGCAGGCTAGAATACTGGAGTGGGTAGCCTTTTCCTTCTCCTTCTCAGCGGATCTTCCTGACCCAGGAATCAAACTGGGGTTTCCTGCATTGCAGGTGGATTCTTTACCAGATGAGCTACTAAGGAAGCCCAAGTAAGTGGTTACTTACCTAGCTGCAACAGATCATTTGCAGTCCAGGTGGGAGCTTCCAAAATAGAATCTAGGATATTAAAGGAAATGAATTCAAGTACACATGGAACATTCTCCAAGACAGACTATATGCTGGGCCATGAAACATAAAAAAGATAGGAATACAAAAAGTATGTTCTTCAACCAAAATGCAATTAAATTAGATATAAGTACATTTTGCAAATTGAAATATCTGGACACACTCCTTAAATATCTTTCCTGTTGGGAATTCTTAGGCAGTTTGCTTATTGTGTCTTCATGGTGTTATAGGGGTAGTATAGGCTGTAAAAGAAAACGAGGCGGGGGTAAGCACAAATTAGCAACTAAACAACAACAACTTGTAGTAGAAGCACAGAGTCCTAATCACTGGACTGCCAGGGAATTCCCTGTTTTTTTCCTTTTTAATGTGACTACCAGAAAATAAATTACTGATAAGGCTCACATTATATTTCTACTGAAGAATGCTACTCTAAGGCTAAGGACTGACTTCTTCAATCTTAATTTCTCATGGGCTCTGTCTTTAGAATGCTTTTTGTTACTTCTTGCCACTGAACTAGGTACCTTATGGGCTGAGACACTCACAGTGGACTTTCTATGGTTCATTCTGAATGGTTGTTGATAACTTAAGAGTCCTTGAATGATGATCCCTTTCAGGTTGAAAGACCAACTTCATTTACAGAACTCTTGAGCTTAGTGGGCTTCCCTGGTGGCTCAGAGGTTAAAGCATCTGCCTGGAATGCAGGAGACCCGGTTTTGATCCCTGGGTCGGGAAGATCCCCTGGAGAAGGAAACGGCAACCCACTCCAGTACTCTTGCCTGGAGAATCCCATGGAGTGAGGAGCCTGATAGGCTACAGTCCATAGCGTCACAAAGAGTTGGACACGACTGAGCGACTTCACTTTTTTTCACTTTAGCTTAGTAGGAGATTCCTTATGTAGAAGAACAAATTTTTCATTTTCAAATATTTTCATTTCTTCCAGTTACTGGAAAAGAGTAAATTATGTAGTGTTGCTTGTTATAAAAATTTGGGATCTAAACTTGAAGGTTCAAGTATTGTCTTTGCTGCTGTGTGAACTTGGTCTTAGTATGAGCTTGTTTATTAATTAAACTGGATTGAAAGTGTTAGGTAGGTAGAATAGGGAAAAGGAGTCCAAAATGGCGGTGGCTAAAAGACAAGGAAGGAAAAAGCCCGGAAAATAGAACAAAAAGAAGGTCTGAGGACCGGAGTGAGGACCTCAGGTAAAACAAACAACACTCCTGGCTGGCCCAATTTACATAGGACAGGCCCAGGGAGAGATAAACATATAAATAGAGGAGCCAAAGCTAGCTCTCTCTCTCTCTCCTGCACGCTGGGGCGCTCTTCTCCTCGTGTCTTTGGATCAACGTGCCCTCACGACTCAAAGATGGATTTTCCTGCTATCTTCTAAATAAAATAGAGCTGTAACACTGAGCTGTAACACTGATTTGTCTAAGAGCTATAACATGGTCCTTTCGAGACCTGAGAGCTATAACACGGTCTATCCAAGACCTGAGAGCTGTGACACGCCAAGGGGGCTTTAATGTCCACCACTCCAAATCTTTGTTGTGACGAGACAAAGAACCGAGGAACATACACTTGCGTGACAAAAGTAACTTCCTACCTACCAAGCACTTGTGGGTTTCAAGTAAGCCTTTGAATGTAATAGAGCTTTGTCATCTTGACTTTCTACACAGCTGTCATCTGTTGTTTCACATTCAAAGATGTGAGAAAACCAGCATCTTCTCCCAGTTTCCCTCTCTTTTTTCTTCCCTCTTTGCCTTCCCCTTTCCTTCTCTTCCTTTGTCTTCAGAATGTAGAGTATATCTTGGAAAAAGTAGTAAGGAAACAAATAGTTCAGAATCAAATATGTCTGGGTAAAGAAAAAGCAAAATAAAGACTCACAGTGTATCAGTCCTCAGAGAAGCAGAGAATTCTTATAGCCTCAGGCAAACTGTGCCCTCTGATGAACCTAGATTCTGGGAGAGAGCAGTCTTGTGAAAGACCTGAAACAAAGGCTTTTCAAGCCTTCTGGAACTGAAAGAGACTGGGATAGTATCCTGGCAAAATTATTAGTTGATTTCTCAGAATTATTTGCTCAAAAGGTTCACTTGAGAATAACTGAAAGCTTCTTGCCTTTAAGTATCATCTATTTTAAGAAAATAATTTGAAAAAGATTAGTAATTATTGCTACATGATGCTTTTACATAAAAGAATTATAAGACCTTAAAAAGTTTTTTGATAAAATGGTTAAGGAGGGAGGTTTAAAAGGTTGGTTCACAATATGTGAAGGAATCTTTGCTTGTGGCATTTAAAATGCATCATATAACATGTAGTGCTCTTTTCTCCTTTGAGCTTTAAAAATACTAACATGTTAGCCAGGTATCCATATTTTCAAAGTGATTAACAATTAGCTTCTAATTTAAATACATGTGACATTATTGATTGATGCCACTTTGCTCTTATTTTAATTTAATGCTTGGAGCTTCTTTAGAGGCCAATAATGTTTAAAAGTGTCTTTTAAATATTGATAACTAAATTGCTTAAGTAATTAAAATAATAAGATTTACAGTGAGGAAAATTTTTATATTAGAATTAGAGCAAAATGGTAAGAAACTCTAACAGTTATCGGGGAGGAAGAAATTTTTCTCTACCCTTCTGCATTCTTCTGGTTGGTCTAAGAATTAAATTGACATGAGATCAATTAACCGGATAGAATCACACAAGAGTTTGATAACATATACATATGGGAGAGACGCTGGAAAACAGAATCATGGCTAAAATGGCCACAGCCCTCACCTTAAAGACTGTCTTCCGCTAAAGGTTACAGAGGATGTTGAGGGTAACCGTTTGCCTTCCAAGGGGAGGAAGGCAGTTCACAGGGAGGTGGAAGAGGCGCTGTTTGGTGAGGCAGCGCTTTCTGGGCCAGCAGAGACGGGACAGAGTGAACTCTGACCTTCAGGTCCACTGAATCTCCCCATCACACCCAGCGTGGTGGATACCTCTGCTGATTACTCTGTTCAGCTTTAATACATGCATTCCTTAGGCTGATGTGCTTAATTGCTCGGTGGTGTCCAACTCTTTGCGATCCTATAGACTGTAAGCTGTCAGGCTCCTCTGTCCATGGGATTCTTCAGGCAAGAACACTGGAGTGGGTTGCCACGCCATTCTCCAGGGGATCTTCCCGACCCAGGGATCCAACCTGTGTCTCGCACAGCTCCTGCACTGAAGGTGGATTCTTTACTGCTGAGCCCTTCCTGGGGGTGGGGTGGGGGGAAGCCCTTCCTTTTTTCATAAGTGGGAGTAAAAAGAAAGACTTAGTCTTCTGTTTCTTAAAAATAATCAGCCTATGGACCTCCCTTGTGGTCCAGTGGCTAAGATTCTGAGCTTCCACTGCTGAGGGTTAGGGTTTGGTCCCTGGTCTAGGAACTAAGATCCCATTTACTTTGCCCTCCTCCCAATAATCAGCCTAAATTAATCCTAATGCCAAGGAGACTCATTTGGGGTCAGCAAATTTTTCTCCCCTAGACAGTGAACTGTGACAAACTTTCACAGAAAAGGCCAAGACAAAAGATTGTCTTGAACTGTTTGCTTGGGAGAGTGGTGGCTTTCCACATAACGTGATTTCTTGGGCTTGTGCCAAGGGTGTTTCCTTTTTTTCCCCTCTCCCTCTCTCTTTTTTGTAAGTGGCAACAACAGGGGCATGTTTAATATTGATGAGTTTGATTTTTTGAATATAAATGCTGTTTGGTTTATATGGTGAATGCATAGAAATTTGGAGATTAGCATTTTAATTAAGTCTAATCTCTTACTATTTCCCAAGCCTCCTCCACACACCTCAACATTTTGTCAAAAATAAATTTGAAAAATGAAATTTTGAAATGACCGCTTGAAATGACTTTGAAATGACCGTTTTGAAATGAAATGAAATGTTCTCTTAAGGAGATGCAAGGTTTGCAATAACATAAAAGCAGTATTATGTATAGTAACCTTTTCTAAACCATATGCCAAGCACATTAACAGGGTTTAAGATGATCAGTTACTGAAGAAAAGACCAACCTACTCAACCATTATTTATCAAAGAACCATGCTTTTTCAGGCAGGTTGGAAGTACAATATGTAGCTTTGATATTACTGCACCACTAAACTGGAATGTGGCTTCCTTTTTTCCTCTTTAAAATTTTTCTTTTTTTTTTTTTCCTCAGCGTGGATCTTTCAGCTGCCAAGCTGTTTGGCGGGGACCAGGAAATGGACTCTGGCGGCAGTTAGGTCCCCAGACTGAGGGGCGCTCTTGGCGTTTCAGCGGAGGAGGGGCAGGGCCGAGGGACCGGGCCTAGAGCCGATGGGGCGGGGTCATGGGGCGGGAGGGGTGGGGCCTTGTGCGTCTCGCCCGGTCATTGGCGGTGCTCCGTGCGCGCGTTCAGCCACGCGCGGGCGGGCGCAGCCTCGGCGCGTTGTGCGAAGCGCGGCAGGTGCGCGGACATCCTCCCTCCGCCTAGCGGTGCGGCCGCCGCGCGACTCGCCGGGAGCCCGGCGTTGCCGGGCCCAGGGGTTGGCATGGCCTGACCGCCCGCAGCGGCGGCGGCGGCAGCATGGGGAACCAGGACGCGAAGCCGAAGAGAAGCGCGGGCGATGTCCCGCATGGAGGCGGCGGCGGCGGTGAGGACGCCGCTGGGCCCCGCGAGGCCGAGGGCACAAAGAAGGCGGGCGGGGGCAAGAAGGCGCCAGGCCGGCACGGAAAGGGGGGCGGCGGCGCGGAGCCGGGCCGGAAGAAGAGCCGGTCGGACCCCAGGGCCTCGGTGTTCTCCAACCTGCGCATCCGGAAGACCCTGTCCAAGGGCCGAGGTACCGGCGGCTCTCGTGAGGATGTGCTGGACCCCCAGGCCCTGCAGGCCGGCGAGCTGGACAGCGCCCACTCTCTGGTTACCAAAACCCCAGACCTCAGCCTCTCAGCCGATGAGACGGGCCTGTCGGATACCGAATGTGCGGATCCTTTCGAGGTGACGCGTCCCGGGGGTCCCAGCTTGGCCAGGGTCGGCGGCCCGGCAGTGGCCGAGTATTCGGAGACCGCGGCGGGGGCGCAGGATGGACAAAGGACCAGCTCGGGCTCAGACACAGACCTCTACAGTTTTCACTCGGCCGCGGAGCAGGAGGACTTGCTCTCGGACATCCAGCAGGCGATCCGCCTCCAGCAACTGCAGCAGCAGTCCCCGGGCCCCGTGTCGCCCCCGGTGTCGCCCCCCGCCACCGCCCCTCTGCCTGGGGCCCTGCCGGGCCTGGACCGACCCCCAGAGGGCCCCAGCGCCGAAGCGGCGCTGTCCGCGCCCCCCGACAGGCCCGCGGCCGCAGAGCCGCCAGCAGCCACCGCCTTCGCGCCTCCCGGGTCGGTTCCGGGGGACCGAGGGGCAGCGGACACGGACGAGGAAGGCGAGGAGGACGCCTTCGAGGACGCGCCCCGAGACTCTCCTGGGGTGGAGTGTGGCCTGGCGGCGGGAGAGGCCCCACGCACGCCAGGGGCGACGCGCGAGGAGGGCGCGCCGAAGCCCGTCGTCCCCGTGGCCGCCTCCCCGCCACGCAGTCCAGCTCACAGCCCGCGCCGCCCCCGGGCCCGCCCGCTCCTGGCACCCTGTTATGTCAGGACCACCACCCGGCAGCTCAGCTCGCCAGGGCCCTCCCCGTCTCCGTCCCCCAGCCACAGCCCCCGGGTCCAGAGACGCCCGGAGTCCTCCCTGGGCCGCGGTTCCGGAGCCACCGCGGCCCCCGCCGCTGCCCCGGCTAGGAAGCCCCGCGCGGGCCGCAGCCGCTCGGCCGACTGGACTGCGGAGCTGGGCCGTGCTCCTGGGGCGGGGGTCTCGGCGCATCTGGTGCAGCGCGGGGCAGGCGGCCTCCAGGGTGTGTTCGCAGGTGAGCCCTGGGCTCGGGGCCCTGGGCACCTGCCCCTCAGAAACGCTTCGATTTGCATTCAGAGAATTAAAGGGAGCAACTTAGTCGTGTCTGTTCTAAGTCATCTAGAAAAAGGGCCACTGTGTCCACTTCTCCAAAATATCCCGGGTCACGCCAGGCAGATCAACTCCTTTTTGGCACCGTTTGCAAAGCCATCCTTCTCTTTCCGTCCTCCTCCCACAGTATCAAAAATAAGGAGGTTGTTCACAGCCCTGTGACACATCTATTCTAGGACTCTGATGTACCCGCCGGTGTGCGCCGTGTGAGGCGTAGTTTCTCTCGGTGATCAGGGTGGACGTCTTAGTGAACTTAGGTGGTCTCTCCTGTTTGCTGACACAACCAAATCTCATACATGCTTTCAGAAAATTAATACAGAGTGATCTAGAGTATTAGGGATCATTCACATTTGGTTTCATGGCCCGACTAAGACAGGGTGTGGCTTGGAGACTGATGGTGAGCAGACCAAGAGCACACAGGATGCTGCTGGTACCTTCCCAGCGTCTGCTGTGGACGCTTCAGGGCCAGTCCAAGGGTCAGCTCACCGTGGTGAATGTCCAGTAGTGCAGTGAATTCATCCTTGGTTAGATCCCAGAGCCTTTCCGCTGGTAAGAGTGTCAGCTTATTTCATGCTTACTAATTTTTCTTAATTATTAAATAGCTGAGTGTAAGAATTTAAGAAACAGGAGAAAATGAGAATTTATGCAAGTCTTGGTAGATTGTGATAAGTATTTGAAATATTAAAAATATCAAAGATAATTTGAAAAGCTTAAAATCTTATATTCTTTAATAAATCTTATCTTACTTTAGTAAATAGGTTATCTGTAAAACAGTAGATTATGTTTCTTAATGAACACGGCTGCCTCACCCTTAGGTAAATATTATTCACTTTTTGTACTTGCTTGTATTGACCACAGTTTAGTTTCATCTATGGACTCTCTTAGTTTTATATTTATAGATTCTTCTAGTTAAGAGTGGCCTCCTCCATGTTTTACATGCTTGCTCTCCCTTTTTAACTTTTCCTTTTCTGTTATTTTGTAGGTTAAGTTAGGAATGTTTATACTCTGATATTCACTAGATAAATTGTAAACAAAACAAAACACAAGCGTAAAAACCCCCAAAAGACTGATTTTAAAGGAAGAGGATCGGAAAGTTCTTTAGTTAATTTTTGTGAATTTAATGTTGGTGAGAAATTACTTCCTCCTTATGTAGGTAACACTCATTTCATATATTGTTTTTCTAAAAATGAAAGTATCAACATAATTAAGATTACCATTCATTAATATTGTTCTTCCAAGAAACTTTAGAATTTGGAAATATTCATTTCCAAGTGAATATTAGATGAAAAATACATTTCCTTCATTTAGCATATATACACACACATACACAGGGCAGCCATATTGTGCTAGACAATACGTTAAGTGCTGAGTGATACAAAGATCATTAAATCCTAGTCCTGCCTTTCCATGGCTCACTGACTAAGAGCACAGGAACACAGAGATATAGTACTTTGGGTGCATCAAGTGTACAGTGACTTACTGCCTTGGCAAGGGATGAAGAGAAAGGAATTCATAGGAGGATTGATCTGAGTCCTGAAGATCATAGGACCCTTCAACCCCAGGTTAAAGTTTTGTTTTCCTTAAGGAAAATAAAAGGGGTATTCTTGGAGCTAGCATTTCATTTAAATGTTCTAAGTATTTCCAGATTTGAAATTTGGGACTCTTAGCTGGATTCCTGTTCAGGAGGTAAGTGGGTTTTATTGACCTCCAAGCAGAATTTTTTACTGTGTAGTTAGTTGCTTTAATATGGGCATCACCTTTATTTTATTTTTTAATTGAAGTATAGTTGGTTTTTAATGTTGTATTAATTTCTGCCATACAGCAAAGTGACTGTTATATATATGTTTTGTTTTCCAGTCACTATATACATTCTTTTTAATATTCTTTTCTATATAGTTTATACCAGGATATTGAATATGGTTCTCTGTGCTATGTAGTAGACCTTCTTATTTATCCATTCTATATGTAATAGCTTACATCTGCCAACCCCAACCTCTCACTCCATCTCAACCCCTTCCTGCTTGGGGATCTCAAATCTGTTCTCTGTGAGTCTGTTCTGGTTTCATAGATAAGTTCATCTATGTCATATGTTAGATTCCACAGAAGGTGATACATAAGGGGCAGTGCTTTATATTTGATGCTTGGATGTAGTTGGTTAGTAGCCATTGGTTATTTGTATAGCAGTTTCTGTATATTTATCTCACCCATTCACTTTCTTAAAAAAAAAAAAATTGGTAGGTTTAACCTAATCTTGTAGCTGGTGGTCACATGGAGGTAAACAAAGAGATGAAACTTTTTCAAGGTCACACTGTAATTCTTTCAGAGCCTGAGCCAAAAATAGCTGAGTCTACTGATTCTAGTCTGAATGTTCTTGCTTATTAGTCATTTTTGCATGTTCAGCACTGTAAGGCATCATATAGAGAAAAAACTTAAAAAATTATTATGGTGTTTAAGGCCTTCACTTACAATATTTTCCAGTTTCTGTTATTAATATGGTGAACTCCTTTCATTGTTGGGCATCTGGCCTTCCTGGGCTAGATACAGGGTGATTGCTGGTCAGTGAAGCAGGCTTGCTCCAGACAGCTCTCCTGGAAGCTTCCCTGTGGTGAATCCAGGGAATCCAGAGTGACACAGGCCTCTGTTCCTCAGCTGTTGTCTGTTTTCTTGTCATCTGCCTTTTCTTTGATTCTTTACCATCCTCTAGTATTTTATGGGTGTCTTGGAAATTACTAGAGCCCTGGCGAAGACTAGCATTGTCCTCAGGGAAATTGTTTTCTGGCTTTAATTTGCATGTCTTTGGATCAAGTAATTGCCAGCTGCCTTTGAAGCAGGTGATAGTTAGATCTATAAGCCTCCATGAACATCTTTTATTTTTAAACCATAGAATGAGGGTTGTCAGCTCTGCAGAAAGGAACAGATGTTTTTCTTCTTACTGCCTTCCAAATGTGGGGAGAAAATTCAAGTGAAGAGAGATCTGCATGGCACATGTTTGTGTTTTGTTGCTGATATAACAGCATTTAGCAATAAAGGGGACCAAGACTTTATCTTGTTTTAGCTATTCAGGAGCTGATGATGTCTTAAGCCATTGGACTAAAATTTCACAGTTAATTTGAAAAAACTTATTTTTCAGTGTTTAGTAGAAAAATTGCTATGAAATTTAAGAGATTCCTTTGCACATGCTATACTTAAGCAGAAGCTTGTGAATAGAATTTTACAGTTAAAGTTTAGGCATATGAAATGTTAAGTTGGTGATGCTAAATCACTTTTTATAGAAATCTTTCCAAAGTCATTTAATTATGTGCTTATCTGTCTTTTGTTAAAATATGTGGACTTAATGGTTCATATGTTTTAAATGGCTTAATGTCATCTTTAGGCCATCATGGTTTCATTCTGTGAAATCATTGGCGTTGCCTTCAGCTGCTATTGAAGTGTAATTGTCTGGTGACTCTAGTTGGCTATTTCTGAAGTTTTGTATCTACCTGGTTTTCTTAACTTTTTACTTCCT
>NW_024070190.1:11994280-12138656 GCF_014754425.2 Oryx dammah
AGTTGCTTCATTTGCTATTATTTTCTCCCATTCTGAAGGCTGTCTTTCCACCTTGCTTAGGGTTTCCTTTGTTGTGCAGAAGCTTTTAATTTTAATTAGGTCCCATTTGTTTATTTTTGCTTTTATTTCCAGAATTCTTGGAGGTGGATCACAGAGGATCCTGCTGTGATTTATGTTGGAGAGTGTTTTGCCTATGTTCTCCTCTAGGAGTTTTATAGTTTCTGGTCTTACATTTAGATCTTTAATCCATTTTGAGTTTATTTTTATGTATGGTGTTAGAAAGTGATCTAGTTTCATTCTTTTACAAGTGGTTGACCAGTTTTCCCAGCACCACTTGTTAAAGAGATTGTCTTTAATCCATTGTATATTCTTGCCTCCTTTGTGAAAGATAAGGTGTCCATAGGTGTGTGGATTTATCTCTGGGCTATCTATTTTGTTCCATTGATCTATATTTCTGTCTTTGTGCCAGTACCATACTGTCTTGATGACTGTGGCTTTGTAGTAGAGCTTGAAGTCAGGCAGGTTTATTCCTCCAGTACCATTCTTCTTTCTCAAGATTGCTTTGGCTATTTGAGGTTTTTTATATTTCCATAAAATTGTGAAATTGTTTGTTCTAGCTCTGTGAAAAAACCACTGGTAGCTTGATAGATTGCATTGAATCTGTAGATTGCTTTAGGTAGTATACTCATTTTCACTATATTGATTCTTCTGATCCATGAACATGGTATATTTCTCCATCTATTAGTGTCCTCTTTGATTTCTTTCACCAGTGTCTTATAGTTTTCTATATATAGGTCTTTAGTTTCTTTAGGTAGATATATTCTAAGTATTTTATTATTTTCATTGCAACGGTGAATGGAATTATTTCCTTAATTTCTTTTTCTACTTTCTCATTATTAGTGTATAGGAATCCAGGGGATTTCTCTGTGTTGATTTTATATCCTGCTACTTTACTATATTCGTTGATTAGCTCTAGTAATTTTCTGGTGGAGTCTTTAGGGTTTTCTATGTAGAGAATCATGTCATCTGCAAACAATGAGAGTTTTACGTCTTCTTTTCCAATTTGGATTCCTTTTATTTTTTTTTTTCTGCTCTGATTGTGGTGGCCAAAACTTCCAGAACTGTGTTGAATAGTAGCAATGAAAGTGGGCACCCTTGTCTTGTTCCTGACTTTAGGGGAAATGCTTTCAATTTTTCACCATCAGGATAATGTTTGCTGTGGGTTTGTCATATATAGCTTTTATTATGTTGAGGTATGTTCCTTCTATTCCTGCTTTCTGGAGAGTTTTTATCATAAATGGATGTTGAATTTTGTCAAAGGCCTTCTCTGCATCTATTGAGATAATCATATGGCTTTTATTTTTCAATTTGTTAATGTGGTGTGTTACATTGATTGATTTGCAGATATTGAAGAATCCTTGCATTCCTGGGATAAAGCCCACTTGGTCATGGTGTATGATCTTTTTAATATGTTGTTGGATTCTGTTTGCTAGAATTTTGTTAATGATTTTTGCATCTATGTTCATCAGTGATATTGGCCTGTAGTTTTTTTTTTTTTTTTTTTTTTTTGTGTGTGTGTGTGTGTGGCATCTTTGTCAGGTTATGGTATTAGGGTGATGGTGGCCTCATAGAATGAGTTTGGAAGTTTACCTTCCTCTGCAATTTTCTGGAAGAGTTTGAGTAGGATAGGTGTTAGGTCTTCTCTAAATTTTTGGTAGAATTCAGTTGTGAAGTTGTCTGGACCTGGGCTTTTGTTTGCTGGAAGATATCTGGTTACTGTTTCAATTTCCATGCTTGTGATGGGTCTGTTAAGATTTTCTATTTCTTCCTGGTTCAGTTTTAGAAAGTTGTACTTTTCTAAGATTTGTCCATTTCTTCCACGTTGTCCATTTTATTGGCATATAATTGCTGATAGTAGTCTCTTATGATCCTTTGTATTTCTATGTTGTCTGTTGTGATCTCTCCATTTTCATTTCTAATTTTATTGATTTGATTTTTCTCCTTTTGTTTCTTGATGAGTCTGGCTAATGGTTTGTCAATTTTATTTTTCCTTTCAAAGAACCAGCTTTTGGCTTTGTTGATTTTTGCTATGGTCTCTTTTGTTTCTTTTGCATTTATTTCTGCCCTAAATTTTAAGATTTCTTTCCTTCTACTAACCCTGGGGTTCTTCATTTCTTCCTTTTCTAGTTGCTTTAGCTGTAGAGTTAGGTTATTTATTTGACTTTTTTCTTGTTTCTTGAGGTATGCCTGTATTGCTATGAACTTTCCCCTTAGCACTGCTTTTATAGTGTCCCACAGGTTTTGGGTTGTTGTGTTTTCACCCATCCATGGGGTTGCAAAGAGTCGGACATGACTGAGCAACTTCACTTTCACTTTCACTATGATCCCATTGCCATTTACTTTATTGTTTTGGGTTTAGGGTTTATACACCCTTTTTGGGTTTCCTGTCTAGAGAAGATCCTTTAGCATTTGTTGGAGAGCTGGTTTGGTGGTGCTAAATATTCTCAGCTTTTGCTTGTCTGCAAAGCTTTTGATTTCTCCTTCATATTTGAATGAGATCCTTGCTGGGTACAGTAATCTGGGCTGTAGGTTATTTTCTTTCATCACGTTAAGTATGTCTTGCCATTCCCTCCTGGCCTGAAGAGTTTCTATGGAAAGATCAGCTGTTATCCTTATGGGAATCCCCTTGTGTGTTATTTGTTGTTTTTCCCTTACTGCTTTTAATATTTGTTCTTTGTGTTTGATCTTTGTTAATTTGATTAATATGTGTCTTGGGGTGTTTCTCCTTGGGTTTATCCTGTTTGGGACTCTCTGGGTTTCTTGGACTTAGGTGATTATTTCCTAAACTTTAGGGAAGTTTTCAGCTATTATCTCCTCAAGTATTTTCTCATGGTCTTTCTTTTTGTCTTCTTCTTCTGGGACTCCTATAATTCAAATGTTGGAGCATTTCATATTGTCCTGGAGGTCTCTGAGATTGTCCTCATTTCTTTAAATTCGTTTTTCTTTTTTCCTCTGATTCATTTATTTCTACCATTCTATCTTCTATTTCACTAATCCTATCTTCTGCCTCTGTTATTCTACTATATGTTGCCTCTAGTGTTTCTGATCTCATTTGTTGCATTATTCATTGTGTATTGACTCTTTTTTATTTCTTCTAGGTCCTTGTTAAACTTTTCTTGCATCTTCTCAATCTTTGTCTCCAGGTTATTAATCTGTGATTCCATTTTGATTTCAAGATGTTGGATCATTTTCACTATCATTATTTGGAATTCTTTCTCAGCTAGATTCCCTATCTCTTCCTCTTTTGTTTGGTTTGGTGGGCATTTCTCCTGTTCCTTTACCTGCTGAGTATTCCTCTGTCTCTTCATCTTGGTTATATTGCTGCATTTGGGGTGGCATTTCTGTATTCTGGCAGTTTGTGGAGTTCTCTTTATTATGGAGTTTCCTCGCTGTGGGTGGGGTTGTATCAGTGGCTTGTCAAGGTTTCTTGGTTAGGGAAGCTTGTGTCGGAGTTCTGGTGGATGGAGCTGGATTTCTTCTCTCTGGAGTGCAATGAAGTGTCCAGTAATGAGTTATGAGATGTCTATGGTTTTGGAGTGACATGAGCTGCCGGTATATTGAAGCTCAGGGGTGTGTTCCTGTGTTGCTGGAGAATTTGCATGGTATGTCTTGGTCTGGAATTTGTTGGGCCTTGGGTGGTGCTTGGTTTCAGTGTAGGTATGGGGCGTTTGATGAGCTCCATAATCACAAGCGTTTAATGTTCCCTGGAGTCAGGAGTTCTCTGATGTTCTCAGGATTTGGGCTTAAGCCTCCTGCTTCTGGTTTTCAGTTTTATTTTTACAGTAGCCTCAAGACTTCTCCATCTATACAGCACTGATGATAAAACATCTAAGTTAAAGATGGAAAGTTTCTCCACATTGAGGGACACCCAGAGAGGTTCACTGAGTTACATGGAGAAGAGAAGAGGGAGGGGGGACTTAGAGGTGACTGGAATGAGATGAGGTGGGATCAAAAGAGGAGAGAGCAAGCTAGCCAGTAATCACTTCTTTATGTGCACTCCACAGTCTGGACCGCTCAGAGATGTTCATGGAGTTATACAGAGAAGAGGAGAGGGAGGAAGGAGACAGAGGTGGCCAGGAGGATAAAAGAGGGAAAGGAAAAGGAGAGAGACAGATCCAGCCTGTAATCAGTTTCCTAAGTGTTCTCCACCGTCTGGAACACACAGAGATTCACAGAGTTGGGTAGAGAAGAGAAGGGGGAGGGAGGAGACAGAGGCAATCTGGTGGAGAGAAAGGAGAGTCCAAAGGAGGAGAGAGCGGTCAAGCCAGTAATCTCGCTCTCAAGTAAAAATGGGTACTGAAGATTGGGTTTTTAAAGGTACAAAATTGACAACAAATACCAAAAAGCAAAGATTAAAAATCTAGAGTAGAGGCTGGATTTTCAAAAATACAATATTAAGGAAAAGAAGAAGAAAGAAAGAAAATCACAAGAATTATTAAAAAACAACAACAACAACCACAGAAAAAAAAATATATATGGCATTTGCTTTAAAAATAGGGTCTCTTTTTTGAAAAGTAATAGTAGGTTATAAAAATAAAAATTAAAGGAGAAATAGAGGACTTAAAAATTAAAAAATGTTAAAAAAAAGAAAAAAAAGAATGATCATAAAAATAGTAAAGGTATATCTGGGACTTTATCTGGTGTTGTTGTGGACAGTGTGGGGTCAGTTCATTTTCGGACAGTTCCTTGGTCTGGCTTATATTTCTCAAGATCTATAGGCCCCTTCCTATGTAGTCGGTACTAACGACAGGATTTTAATCTATTGCGCCTGTCACTTCCAAGGCGGTTCCCTCTGTTTTAGCTTCTTCTGTTTGCTGGTCTCTTCAGTGTCTGTTTTCCGCCCTAACACAAGGGGCGCAGTGGTGGACTTTTTTTTTTTTTTTTTTTAGTCTCACTTGTTCAGTCGCACTGTGGGGAGGGAAGGATGCTGCAAACAAATAACACTGGCATGTGCTTGCAGTGTCTCAGCCACGCTGGGCCTGCCCCCGCTCACGGCACACACCACTCAGGCTCTAGGTTGCTCTGCCAGGAACCATCTGAGGCTGGCCCTGGGCTGCATGTACCTCTCTGGTCTAAGCTGCTCAGGCTCAGGCACTCAGGTAGTCCTCAGAGGCACAGACTCAGTTGGGCCTGTGTTTTGTGCCCTTCCCAGGTCCGAGTAACTCAGGTGTTTGGCGAGCGTGGTTGCTGCGACTTACCGCCTTTGCCGTCCCTGCTGCTCAGTTTTCTGGGTGTACAACTGGCTCCCCTTCTTAGGCGGATGGTGACTGTCCAGAACCCCAAGAAGTCTTAGTTAGCAAAGAAGGTTGCTTGCAGTTTGGTAGTTAATGTCTCTTTGGGGCTGTGATTGCCCCCTTCTGGCCCTTCCGGCTCTGGCTGCCTGTCACCAGAGGGGGATGGTCTGCAGCCAGCTAATTCTGTTCCATCCTTTGTTCTGTGCGCAGTCCTGGCGGTGTCTTATGTTAGAGCTTTTCGAGTGGTAGCTATCCCACAGTCTGGTTTTCTAGCCCAAGTTAGTTCGCTCTGGTTACACTTGGGGAATTCCGGCCTGATTCTTAAAAAGCACTGCAGCCTGCGCCTCCCTGCCCAGCCCCCACTTGCTAGTGGCGGGTGCAGGAATCTGCGCTGCTTCTCCACTGGGGGAGTTCCCATGGGCTCTTAATCTGTTGGTTTTAATTATTTATTTTTCCTCCCTGTTATGTTGCCCTCTGTGCTTCCAAGGCTCGCCACAGACTCGGCAGCGAGAGTGTTTCCTGGTGTTTGGAAACTTCTCTCTTTTTAAGACTCCCTTCCTGGGACGGAGCTCCCTCCCTACCTCTTTCATCTCTTTTTTTGTCTTTTATATTTTTTCCTATCTGTTTTTGAAGACAATGATCTGCTCTTCTGGGTGCCTGATGTCCTCTGCCAGCATTCAGAAGTTGTTTTGTGAAATTTACTCAGCGTTGAAATGTTCTTTGATGAATTTGTGAGGGAGAAAGTGGTCTCCCATACCTATTCCTCTGCCATCTTAGGACCGCCTCTAGTATCTGCTTTTAATAATGCATTTCTATTGCAAGCCTCACATCAAAACACAAAGCTATAGTTAGATGAACATACATATTGTGGATTCTAGATTTGCTTTAGATGTTGAAAGATTCATTATACTTTTGGAGATGCTTTTTCTAAAACTATTTGTAGAGCATACCCAGTCAATTCAAAGAATGCAACAATAATAACTTATTTTTAATTTTTTTCTTTTAGTCAGAGTATTATTTTTGCATTTCTAAATAGATGGCTAAAACAACAGAATGCCAAATGACATAATAAAAAGGAAATATAATTAGTCTAATGATCCATGAACCTTGCTAGATGTACTAGGAAAATTATATTTGATTGTCCTTTGAATTGTGAAGATTTAATCATGATGTTGATGTTTAATTCTTTGGGACTTTGTATACTATGATGATATTAAAATTTTGTTGGTCTAGGTATATTAGAAAAGGGTATTAAGTTTTAACTGCTGGGGTGTTTATTACGATACATCAACACTGAAAAAAGGGTTTAGAAAATATACTTAAGGCTCACATTATGTTTTATGATTATCTGTGGGAAACTGAAGCTCATCTATGCCTAAGGGAGGGGAGACTTTTTGATCAGATGATGGGAGTGTTTTATCAGGCGTGTAGAACACAGGAGCCTGAAGGGAAGCAGGGATACCAGGTATGTTCGGCATTGCAACCTTTCTTGACCCAGTGGGAACAGAGTTTATCCATTGGAGCTGGGAGTACAGCAGAGACAAGCGGCAGCCATGCCAGGGAGAGCACAGAGGTCCTTGGGGGCTTCCCTTGAGAGCCAACACTGACCAGTTCTGTCACAGTGGGCACTGCCTGCAATCAGGACTCTTGAATAGTGTGAATTTCTGGACTTAGGTTGTGGCTGTGAGAGGAGATGAGACTGGAAGTGGGCCTTGTACAGAGGAATAAGTGTTGGATTTGGAAAACAGCACCATGAGCAAGGATTAACCTTGCATCTTGTTTAGAACCCTAGGAAATCAGGCAGTAGAGCAGCAGGCTTCTGTGTTCGAGAAACTCCTGTCTGGCAGTTTCAGGGCTGTGGGTGTTGGCTGTCGACAGTCATTTCCCATCATTGAATGTGAGTCCTTCTCATCCTCCAGCAAAAGTCTTTAGATTTTTCTTATTGGACATATGAGTGAGAACTGAGACAAGTTAGGCCCGAAGTTAATTTTGTTGTCTTGGTGCTACATAGTGGAATGTATGTTTTTGTACCATGGACAGCAACAGGATTCTGGGCTACCCAAGAGAGCAGAAGTGATGCTGCTGACAGTAGACTGGTTGTTCCCAGGGTACTTCCTGTGACCTAAGCTGAAAAATGCTCCCCATTATTTCAGGACACAAATTTAAGACTTACAAGAAAAATTAACGTTCTTGTTGGTATCTCTAGTTTGTTTTTAATTTAAAACTTAAAAGACCCTGATGCTGGGGAAGGTTGAATGCAAAAGGAGAAGAGGGCAGCAGAGGATGAGATGGTTAGATAGCATCACCAACTCCATGGCTATGAATTTGAGCAAACTGTGGGAGATAGTGAAGGACAGGGAAGCCTGGCATGCTGTAGTCCATGGGGTCACAAAGAGTCAGACACGACTTAGTGACTGAACAACAGCAACAAATAAACATATACAAATAAGTATATGTTTCTTTTTCAAAACTGTGTTCATAATGGAAAATATCTAACATATCTGCTTATTTTTGGTTATGTTAATAAGTGAATTTTTAAAATTACTAAACTTGTAACTTGAAACTCCATCTGAAATATCATGTTAAAAATTTCTTTGAAGTTGGACCTTCTGGACCGACAGACAAGCAGCTTGGCAGGTCCTCTTCCAGTAAAACAACAATTTAACTGGTGAGAATTGGAACAAAAATACTTATCTAAAGTCTCTGGAAGCTGTCCACAGGGCATAGAGGAGAGGGAGAAACACCCACTCAAGAAAATTTCCTGAAACTCAGACCCATGGCGTCCGAGCCCTGAGCGGCTGTATTCCAACCACAGGGTGTGTGCACCCGCGGCTCTGTCTGTGACTGTGGTTCTGCCCTGGGGGAGGCAGGAAGCCAGCATTTCTACTTTCTTCAGTCCTCTTGCAGAAACTCTGTTTCAGGCAAGCATGGAGAACTAAGGAAGCATCTGAGAAGGGCTGTCTGGGGATCACAGTCAGCTCTAGAGGTCAGGAAGGCCGTACACATTGCCTCTGCTCAGGAGCCATCAGGGCAAGGACACAGGGTACTTGAATGGTGTCCCCAAACCTCATACAGATTCCTCAGATCCAAGTGGAATCTTCATTGCACGAGACTCTTAAACACACCTTTGTGCAAACATTACCTGGGGAAGAATCCTAAGCCAGGCTTAAAAATAAAGTCAATTATGCCTGGCAATCAGAAAGCTGTGTGCATTCCCAGGCTGCACCTTCTCAGGAATTATTAGAGGAAATCAAAGTTACTAGTTCCTGGCTCAGTGTAGGTAGAAATTCTGTAAATGCTTCTCACCCACAAAACGGTTAAGAGGAGAGCTTTAAGTGGTTAAGGGAGCAGAAGCACACTCTTTAGCTTTTCCTCTAGATAAAAACAAGAAGAGCATGTGCAGTACGGTTAGGCTGAACATTCCCTCAGGAACAGACTTCCCCAAGGCAGTACAGCCAAGTCACTGAGCAAATGAACAAACAAACACAAAGACAGTAAGTTCTGGGGCTGGGAAGAGACAGGTCTATACCCAGAGCTCCTAATATGTTATCTGAAATGTCCAGTTTTCAACAACAATAAATGAGACATGTTGTTGTTTGTTGTTTCAGTTGCTAGGTCATGTCCGACTCTTTGCAAACCCATGGAGTATAGCCTATGAGGTCTATCTGTCCATGGGATTTCCCAGGCAACAATACTGGAGTGGGATGCCATTTCCTTCTCTAGGGGATCTTCCTGACCCAGGGATCGAACCCATGTTTCCTGCTTGGCAGGTCGATTCTTTACCAGTGAACCACCTGGGAAACCCAAATGAGACATACAGAGAAGCAAAAAAGTGTGATCCACATAAGAGATACAAACAAACAGGCAACAGGAACTTCTTTCATGGGGCCCCAGATGTTGTATCTAATAGAAATGGATTTCAAAGCACCATTTTAAATGTCTCCAGAAAACTGAAGAAAATGATTTCTAAAAAATAAAGGAACGTATGATGATATTGTCTCATTAAATTGAGAATGCCAGTAAAGAAATTATTTTAAAACTCTGGAGCTGAAAAGTACAATAATAAAAATGAGAAAAAAAGCACTAAGTGGTCAAACAGTTGGTTTCTGGCAGATGGCAGAAAAAACTGTCAGTCAACATGAAGATAAATCAGTAGAGATTTTGTAGTCTGAAGAAACAGAAAAAACGGAAGTAAAAACCTCAGAAAAATGTGGAGTATCATTAAGTTATCAAGGTACATGAAATGTATCAGAAGGAATGGAGGAAGAAAAGGTATAGGAAAAAATATATGAAATTATAATGGGTGAAAAGTTCCTAAATTTGATTAAAAAAAAAAAACACTAATGTACATATCTAAGTTTAGTGAACTTCAAGTAGGCAAATACAAAGAGATCTCAGTCATATCTTAGTCAAAATGTTGAAAGCCAAAGATAAAGGAAGAATCTTGAAAGCAGTGAGAGAGAAATAACTCATTACATACAAGGAAACCCCAGGAATATTAGAAGCAAGCTTATCAAGAAGTAACGGAGGCCAAAAGTCAGTGCAACGACATTCAGATACTGAAATGAAAGCGGCAAACCAAGACTTTACATATGGCAAAACAAGTGTTCATAAAGAAAAGTGGAATAGAGGCATCCTCAGAGAAACAAAACTGTGAGAATTAGTTGCTAACAGACCTGCCTTCTGACACTAAAGAGTGTTCTTCAGTGTGGAGGTAAATTACAGAAGACACACGTGCACTCACACACAACACACTTTTCCTCTATATAAAATATAATATAGCTGTGTGCTTCTTCTTGATTCTTCTGACTGACTTTAAAATAACTGCATAAAACAGTATGTATGTTGTTGAGCCTGTGACATCCAGAAATGAAATATATTTGAGAACAAAGGAAACTAGTAGAAACAAAAGCTGTATTGGAGTCAGAGAGTGACACCATGTGGGGTGTGCATCTACAGAAAAGAGTGAAGAGAACAATAAAGAGTAAATGAATAGCTTAAGGTAACAATAGAAATGTATCTCTCTCCTCTCAACTTCTATGATTATAACAGTAATAGTGTAGAAAGGTGGGGAGTGAACAGAGCTATAGAGGAGTAAAGTTCCTGTATTTCTGGAATTAAATCAATTATAAATATAAATTCTGATATTTAAGATAAATATTGTAAGCCTTTGAACAACCACTAAGACACAAATCCATCCATTACAAAAGAAAACAATAAGGGAAGAATAGAGAAACAGAAAATACTCAAGATATATAGAAAACACAATGAAAAATAGCAGTTGTAAGTTCAGCCATATGGATAATAACATTAACTGTGAATGTATTAAACAATCCACTCAAAAGGCAGGCATTATCAGGTTGGATAAAAAGAAATCTAAGTATATAAGAGACATACTTCAGATTCAAAGATATAAATATGTTGAAAGTAAAAAGAACAATTTTAACCAACCATAAAACAGCTGGAGTAGCTGTACTGATATCCGGTAATATAGACTTTAAAGATGTTAGTAGAGATAAAAGGGACATGCCATAATAATAAAAGAGTCAGTCTACCAGGAAGATTTCTAAACACAGGCATCTACCAACAGTGTCCTACAATACATGAATAAAAAACTGACAGAATTTAAAGGAGAAATCAATAATATGTGAACAGTTTAATAGCCCACTTTCAGTAATGGATGGAAAGTTAAGCAGGGCTTCCTTGGTGGTCCAGTGTTTAAGAATCTGCCTTGCAGTGTAGGGGACACTGGTTTGATTCTGGGTCTGGGAAGATCCCATGTGCTGTGGGACAGCTAAGCCTGTGTACAGCTACCACTGCGCTTTCGCTCTGGAGCCTGAAAGCTGTAACTACTGAAGCCTGCACACTCTAGAGCCTGTGCTCTGCAACAAGAAAAGCCATTGAAATGAGAATCCTGTGTCTCACTAGAGAGTAGCCCCCTCTTGCCGCAACTAGAGAAAGCCTGTGCACAGCAATGAAGACCCAACACAGCCAAAACTAGATAAATAAAAGTTTAAAAGTTAAGCAGAAAGTTAAAAAGGAACTAGAAGACTTCGACAACAGCATAAACAGACTAGATTTAAGAGAATGGAGTGTTGCACCCAATCAGCAGAACAAACATACTGCTCAGACATACACAGAATGTTCTCTAGGATGGACCATGTGCTAGGACACACAAAATCAAGCCTTTATAAACTTGAGATCAATGCCTTAATAAATTTAAAACTATTGAAAGACAAAGTATGGCTTCTGGTCATAATGGAATTAAATTAGAAGGCAATAACAAAGAAATTTGGGGAAATTTTCAGATCTGTAAATACTAAACTCAAGTTACAAATGATTCAAAAAAGAAATCACATTAAAAAATAGAAAATACTTCAAGATCAGTATAAATGAAATCACATATATTAAAATTTTATACTATATATAAATATATATACTTATTAAATATTTTATATGTAATGCATATTTATTATAAATATATTTAATACCATGCAACTAAATCAGTGCTTAGAAAAATTTATAGCTATAAATATCTTATTTTTAAAATCTGAAATCAATCTTGCCTTCCACCTTAATAAACTAAAAATGAAAAGCTAAACCCAAAGCAAATAGAAAGAAGGAAATAATAAACATTAGAGTGGAAATAAATGAAACAGAATAGACAATAATAGAGAAAGTAAATGTAACAAAAAGTTGATTCTCTGAGAAGATAACAAAATTGACAGACCTTCAGCTGGACCATGAAAAATACAAAGATTCAAATTACTAAAATCAGGAAAAAAGAAAAGATATCACTACAGACCTAATGAAATAAAAAAGGATTAGTACTATGAATAATCATATGACAATACATTAGTTAAATTAGATGAAATGGATAGATTCTTTCAAAAAAAATGACTTAGGAAGAAATAGAAAGTCTGAATAGGTTTATAGAAAGTAGAGACTTAATTAGTAAAAGACAAAATAACCCCCAAAAAACTACTCACAAAGAAAAGCTCAGTCCCATGTGGCTTCACTGGTGAATTATATCAGACATTTGAAGAATTAGCACTGATCATTCACAAACTTTTTTTAAAAATGAAATAGGAGGGAACACATGCTGTCTTATTCTGTGAGACCATTTTGCTATCATAATCAGGCAAACTCATCACAGAATAAAGTACAGACCAATATCCTTTTCAAATACAGACATAAATTGTCTCCAAATACTGCCAAATGGAATCCAGCAACATATATAAAAAATTATATGTCATGGCCAATGAGATTCATCCTAAGAATGCGAGATTACATATACAGAAATCAGTTATTGTAATATACAACATAAAGCATCAAAGCCCTATGAACATCTCAATAGATGCAAAAAGAACATTTGACAAAATCCTGCAGCCTTTCATGATAGAGACACTCAGCAAGCTGGGCATAGAAAGGACCTTCCTCAGCCTGCTGGGGAGTGTCTGTGAAAAACCCACAGAATACTTTTGTCCTGATGTTTGGAAGGAGAGGAAGGTGTCCATTTTCACTTCTGTTTAACAGTCTGTTAGAGGCTCTTGTCAGGGCAGTTGGGCAAGAAAAGGAAATATGTAAATACCATCTAGATTGGGATGGAAGAACTGAAACTATCTTCTCTTTGTAGGTGACATGATCTTTTATATGGGAAAAAAAAAACCGTAAAAAATCCACTGGGAGAGGAAAAAAAGAAAAGTAATAAAGGAATTCAAGAAGACTGAAAAAGATATAAAGTCAGTGTACAAAAATTAATTCTATTTCTAGACATTAGCAATTAACACTGTGAAAATGTAATTATATAGATAGTTTCCTTTATAATAGCATCAAGAAAGTAAAACACTTGGGTATAAATTTAACAAAAGAAGTGTAAGACTTATACACTGAAAATGAGAAGACCCCCAAAGAAAGCTAAGGTGGATCCAATAAACAGAATGACACACTGTATTTATAGAAGACACGACCAAATTGTTCCACAGATTATAGAACACAGTTCTAGACAATGTCCCAACTACCTTTCTCTCTCCCAGAAACTGACAAGCTGATCTTGCAAAATCATGTGAAAATGCAAGGGGTCCAGAATATTCAGAACAATCTTGGAGAATAAAGTTGAAGGACTTACACTTCCTGGTTTCACAGTGATTACACAGGCACACCGTGTGGCTTGGGTATTTGGATAGAGTATTTGTCAGTGGAATAGAATTAAGAGCCCAGAAATAATGACATAGTTTATTGATTTTTGACAATGGTAGTGAGACATTTCAAGAGCAAAGGAAAATATTTTTATACAAGTGATCCTGAGACAACTGGACATCCACATGCAAAAAATTAATTTGTACCTCTTACCCTCTACCTGGATCATCGAGAAAGCAAGAGAGTTCCAGAAAAACATCTATTTCTGCTTTATTGACCATGCCAAAGCCTTTGACTGGGTGGATCACAAGAAACTGTGGAAAATTCTGAAAGAAACGGGTATACCAGACCACCTGACCTGCCTCTTGAGAAACCTATATGCAGGTCAGGAAGCATCAGTTAGAAGTGGACATGGAACAACAGACTGGTTCCAAATAGGAAAAGGAGTATGTCAAGGCTGTATATTGTCACCCTGCTTATTTAACTTCTATGCAGAGTACATCATGAGAAATGCAGGGCTGGAAGAAACACAAGCTGGAATCAAGATTGCTGGGAGAAATCTCAATAACCTCAGATATGCAGATGACACCACCCTTATGGCAGAAAGTGAAGAGGAACTAAAAAGCCTCTTGAGGAAAGTGAAAGTGGTGAGTGAAAAAGTTGGCTTAAAGCTCAACATTCAGAAAACGAAGATCATGGCATCTGGTCCCATCACTTCATGGGAAATAGATGGGGAAACAGTGGAAACAATGTCAGACTTTATTTTGGGGGCTCCCAAATCACTCCAGATGGTGACTGCAGCCATGAAATTAAAAGACGCTTACTCCTTGGAAGGAAAGTTATGACCAACCTAGATAGCATATTGAAAAGCAGAGACATTACTTTGCCAACAAAGGTCTGTCTAGTCAAGGCTATGGTTTTTCCAGTGGTCATGTATGGATGTGAGAGTTGGACTGTGAAGAAAGCTGAGCACCGAAGAATTGATGCTTTTGAACTGTGGTGTTGGAGAAGACTCTTGAGAGTCCCTTGGACTGCGAGGAGATCCAACCAGTCCATTCTGAAGAAGATTAGCCCTGGGATTTTTTTGGAAGGAATGATGCTAAAGCTGAAATTCCAGTACTTTGGCCACCTCATGCGAAGAGTTGACTCATTGGAAAAGACTCTGAGGCTGTGAGGGATTGGGGGCAGGAGGAGAAGGGGATGACAGAGGATGAGATGGCTGGATGGCATCACCGACTCGATGGACATGAGTCTGAGTGAACTTCGGGAGTTGGTGATGGACGGGGAGGCCTGGCGTGCTGAGATTCATAGGGTCGCAAAGAGTCGGACACAACTGAGTGACTGAACTGAACTGAAGCTCTACCATGAACAAAAATTAACTCAAAATGGATCATAAACATAAGAGCTAAAAGTATGAAACTCAGGAGAAAACGTAGTTGATATTCATGACCATGGGTTGGTTTCTTGCTGCTGCTGCTGCTATGTCGCTTCAGTCGTGTCTGACTCTGTGTAACCCCATAGACGACAGCCTACCCTGCTCCCACGTCCCTGGGATTCTCCAGGCAAGAACACTGGAGTGGGTTGCCATTTCCTTCTCCAATGAATGAAAATGAAAAGTAAAAATGAAGTCGCTCAGTTGTGTCTGAACCTTAGCAACCCCATGGACTGCAGCCTACCAGGCTTCTTAGCCCATGGGAATTTCCAGGCAAGAGTGCTGGAGTGGGGTGCCACTGCCTTCTCTTAGATAGACTCCAAAAGCACATGTGATGAGAAAAATATAAAGTTGGACAACATCAAGATGAACTATATCTGTGCTGGAAACAATGAAAATAAACAAGAAAATTTAAAAACCCGCAAAATGGGAGAAAGTATTTGCAAGTCATATCTGATCAGAGGTTAATATCCTGAATATGTGATAAACTCTTTACAGCTCAGTGAAATGAAAACAACACAACCTGATTGAAAGATCAGCAAAGATGTGAATAGAAATGAAATTCACAACCACTGTGTGGCATACCCTTGCATGCACTAGGATGGCTGGAACCTAAAGGAAAGATAACTGCTGTGTCGAGGGTCTGGGGAAGCCACAGCTCTAGATTTCAGTGAGTATTCCCACCATTGATCTACCTATTTATGTAACTGCCAGTAACTTTTGTGAAAAAGTACTCCAGTATTCTCGCCTAGAGAATCTCATGGATAGAGGAGCCTGGAGGACTGTAGTCCATGGGGTCACAAAGAGTCAGACATGACTGAAGCAATGTAACACACACAAGCACACATGAAAAAGCAAAATATTTTCCAGGTAGCTCCAGTTACCCATAGAATAATCATGTCAGGCTATAAGTTTTTGGATAAATGATATTTTTTTAAGCTTAAAAACCTTTAAAGGTAAACCTCCCTGAAAGCGTATTGTCAAAAGTGTAAGCTTGTTTTTAACTTACAAAGCAAAACAATTTTATCTATCTCTGAAGGAGAAATTTATCTCTTTCTTCCTTTGATGAAGCTACTAAAGATATGGACTGTGATTTTTCTCTTTAGGAACATGGGCCCTGGGAATATAATGAAAAGCCCTCTAGGAGACCCACTGACCTTCCCTTGAACACTTGGGACTGTAACAGAGCCCCCAGAGGATGCATCTGCTGTGTTTATGAAGGTTATGCCCCTATTGGTTTGTTGTTCAGTCAATAAGTTGTGTCCAACTCTTTATGACCCTATGGACTGCAGCATGCCAGGCTTCCCTGTCCTTCACTATCTCTCAGAGTTTGCTCGAACTCTTGTCCATTGAGTCGGTGATGCCATCCAACCATTTCATCCTCTGTCATTCCCTTCTCCTCCCGCCTTCAATCTTTCCCAGCATCAGGGTCTTTTCTAATGAGTCAGCTCTTCGCATCAGGTAGCCGAAGTATTCGAGCTTCAGTTTCAGCATGAGTCCTTCCAATGAGTATTCAGGGTTGATTTCCTTTAGGATTGACTGGTTTGATCTTTCAGTCCAAGGGACTCTCTCCAGTCCCACAGTTTGAAGCATCAATTCTTCAGCACTCAGCCTTCTTTATGGTCCACCTTAACTCTGACTGTAAATTGGATTACTGCCTGTACCAGTGGAAGCTTCAAAGGACTTTTTTCCCTCAAGTCCTTACATATGAAAGAGGTTTGAGAGCAAAATCTAAGTCCCTGTGTGTTTTTAACGTGTATATTGAACAGACATGTGGCAGAGGAGATTTGCATCATTAAACCTAAACTTCATTGCATAAACTAAGATTGGCTCTCCTGGCCCCTTCAGTACCAGCCCCTCCCCCCCACCCCACCATGTGCAGTGGTACATCATGCATGGAGACTGATGTGCTCCTGGAAACTGTCATCTGTTACCCTTTACACACATGAAGAGAGTGAAATCAGACCCCAAACTGCTGATTTCTTAATGGTGCCTCCATAGAAGAAGTGGGACTTAATGTGCTGCTAATTATAGTACCATTGTACTATTAATGTATGTTTAGCCACCAAATCAAAAAAATGTAAGTTTGGTGGTTGTATTAAATTGTTTTCAATGACATTGTACCAGGATTAACTGAACAAAATGCCTATTCTTTCATAACTGATAAATTTTAACTAGGTAGGAAAAGTGACTTCAAAATGTCAAGTTGTAGGAAACATTTTAGGAAGCTCTAGCATAAGCATGGGGCTCCCAGGTGGCACTAGTGGTGAAGAACCCGCCTATCAATGCTGGAGACATAAGAGATGTCAGTTTGATCCCTGGGTCAAGAGGATCCCCTGAAAAAGGGCATGGCAACCCATTCCAGTTTTGTTGCCTGGAGAATCCCATGGACAGAGGAACCTGACGGGCTATAGTCCATGAGGTCACAAAGAATCCTACATGACTGAAGTGACTTAGCTTGCATGCACACCCAGGATAAACATTACCACCCAGAATTTGTTGGAAAGAGTACTGAGAGTGGTGTCTGTGAACTTGAATGAAAGCAGAAAGAAGAGTGTGCAAGGACCGTGGTCAGCCACAGCTTGGCAGAAGTCAGGCACGTTTTCTTATCACCATTTCCCATATAGTCATAAAAACCACTGTGTTTTCAGGTGAATGTTGGTAGGAATGTAGACAAGGTTTTCTTTGATCTGCAAGGTGATCATAATGGGTGGTTTTGTATATTTTTTCTCATGAAATTATTCTAATGTAATTGAAACTTCACAAAACATAGGCAGGTGACTCTTTATAATTTCTTAGCTCTGAGTACACACAAAGAATCTTTTGTGTTTTTTTTTGTATTTTTCTTTTTTTAATTTTATTTTTACTTTATTTTACTTTACAATACTATATTGGTTTTGCCATACATTGACATGAATCCACCACGGGTGTATACGAACTCCCAATCCTGAATCCCCCTCCCACCTCCCACCCCATATCATCTCTCTGGATCATCCCCATGCACCAGCCCCAAGCATCCTGTATCCTGTATCAAGCATAGACTGCCACTTCGTTTCTTACATGATAGTATACATGTTTCAATGCCATTCTCCCAGATCATCCCACCCTCTCCCTCTCCCTCTCCCTTAGAGTCCAAAAGTCCATTCTATACATCTGTGGCTCTTTTGCTGTCTCGCATACAGGGTCATCATTACCATCTTTCTAAATTCCATATATATATATGTCAGTATACTGTATTGGTGTTTTTCTTTCTGGCTTACTTCACTCTGTATAATCAGCTCCAGTTTCATCCATCTCATTAGAACTGATTCAAATGTATTCTTTTTAATGGGTGAGTAATACTCCATTGTGTATATGTACCACAGCTTTCTTATCCATTCATCTGCTGATGGACATCTAGGTTGTTTCCATGTCCTGGCTATTATAAACAGTGCTGCAGTGAACATTGGGGTACATGTGTCTCTTTCAATTCTGGTTTCCTCAGTGTGTATGCCCAGCAGTGAGATTGCTGGGTCATAAGGCAGTTCTATTTGCAATTTTTTAAGGAATCTCCACACTGTTTTCCATAGTGGCTATACTAGTTTGCATTTCCACATCAGTGTAAGAGGGTTCCCTTTTCTCCACACCCTCTCCAGCATTTATTGCTTGTAGACTTTTGGATCACAGCCATTCTGACTGGTGTGAAATGGTACCTCATTGTGGTCTTGATTTGCATTTCTCTAATAATGAGTGATGTTGAGCATCTTTTCGTGTGTTTGTTAGCCATCCGTATGTCTTCTTTGGAGAAATGCCTATTTAGTTCTTTGGCCCATTTTTTGATTGGGTTGTTTATTTTTCTGGAGTTGAGCTGTATAAGTTGCTTGTATATTTTTGAGATTAGTTGTTTGTCAGTTGCTTCATTTGCTATTATTTTCTCCCATTCAGAAGGCTGTCTTTTCACCTTACTTATAGTTTCCTTTGTTGTGCAGAAGCTTTTAATTTTAATTAGATTCCATTTGTTTATTTTTGCTTTTATTTCCAGTATTCTGGGAGGTGGAACATGGAGGATCCTGCTGTGATTTATGTCAGAGAGTGTTTTGCCTATGTTCTCCTCTAGGAGTTTTATAGTTTCTGGTCTTACGTTTAGTGAGTTTATTTTTGTGTGTGGTGTTAGAAAGTGATCTAGTTTCATTCTTTTACAAGTGGTTGACCAGTTTTCCCAGCACCACTTGTTAAAGAGATTGTCTTTACTCCATTGTATATTCTTGCCTCCTTTGTCGAAAATAAGGTGTCCATAGGTGTGTGGATTTATCTCTGGGCTTTCTATTTTGTTCCATTGATCTATATTTCTGTCTTTGTGCCGGTACCATACTGTCTTGATGACTGTAGCTTTGTAGTAGAGCCTGAAGTCATAATGTTGGTGGCTTTACTTGTGGCCCCTCTTACTAAGATTCTCTGTAGTTTTATCAATTACTGTTATAAATAAGATTTTAATTTTTCTTAATTAGGATGGAATTTCTCCTGATTTCTTTCCAGTGCCAAAAAATTAAACCAGCTTGCTTTTAAGCAACACTGGAAGCTAGAATTTGAGTTGAAACAAACTCCCTGAAGCCCAGATCAGTATCAGTTCAGTTCAGTTCAGTCGCTAAGTCGTGTCCGACTCTTTGCGACCCCATGAATTGCAGCACATCAGGCCTCCCTGTCCATCACCAACTCCCAGAGTTCACTCAGACTCACGTCTGTCAAGTCAGTGATGCCATCCAGCCATCTCATCCTCTGTCGTCCCCTTCTCCTCCTGCCCCCAATCCCTCCCAGCATCAGAGTCTTTTCCAATGAGTCAACTCTTCGCATGAGGTGGCCAAAGTACTGGAATTTCAGCTTTAGCATCATTCCTTCCAAAGAAATCCCAGGGCTGATCTCCTTCAGAATGGACTGGTTGGATCTCCTTGCAGTCCAAGGGACTCTCAAGAGTCTTCTCCAACACCACAGTTCAAAAGCATCAATTCTTCAGCACTCAGCCTTCTTCACAGTCCAACTCTCACATCCATACATGACCACTGGAAAAACCATAGCCTTGACTAGATGGACCTTAGAGGCAAAGTAATGTCTCTGCTTTTGAATATGCTCTCTAGGTTGGTCATAACTTTTCTTCCAAGGAGTAAGCGTCTTTTAATGTCATGGCTGTAGTCACCATCTGCAATGATTTTGGAGCCCCCAAAAATAAAGTCTGACACTGTTTCCACTGTTTCCCCATAGCATAGGGCTCCGTAAAAATGGAACAAGTCTCCATCTTTGAACTGGTGAGGGGAGAAAAAGTAACATTTTGTTGTTGTTTTGAAAGTTAAGTTTCAGTGTTACCCTGGCAATGCCAGATACACTTGGCTGATTTTGTTAAGTACAAACTTTTATATTATAGTAATGCCAGCTTGCTTTTGATTATTGCTGCATAAAAAGCAAGTAGATGGAGAGGACACAATTCCAAAAACAAAATAGAAGCAATGTCTTTTTGGATTCCAGATTAAGTCTTCCCTAAAATGCAAAGCAGCCCAAATATAAGACCTAACCAAATTACCCCTTTTAAAAAGATAAGAAATATTTCCCCCATTTTCTACCAAGTATGGCTGAAGTTTGTTTTTAAATATTTATTTATCTAGCCATGCCTGGTCTTAGTTGTGGCTTGCAAACTCTTAATTGAAATGTGAGATCTAGTTCCCTGACCATGGATTGAACCTGGGGCCCCTGAATTGGGAGCATGGAGTCTTAGCCTATGGATCACCAGTGAAGTCCCTAAAGCTTGTTTTCATTTCAAAGTCTGATCTTTTTAAAAGAATAATTTATTTATTTTAATTGGAAGCTAATTATTTTACAATATTGTGGTGGGTTTTGCCGTACATTGACATGAATCAGCCATGGGTGTACATGTGTTCCCCATCCTGAACCCTCCTTCCACCTCCCTCCCCAATCAGAGTCTGATCTTTATAAAATACCCACAAAGAAAATCAAATGACAGCATGGTTTCAGTTTATTCCACTTCCAAAATCTTTTTCATATATCTATAGACCTCTTTTTATCAGGGCCATGGGAACTGCTGATATGTCTAAGGGATGAGCATGGCTATCTTAACTGTACTTACAATTCACGTTGTTCAGGAATCTGCACCCTTTCCTGTATTCCATGTTGAGGTAAATGAGCATTTCAGGTACTGGACCCAAATGCAAAATTACAAGAAGGGTATTTAACATACAACTCATACCAAACAGTGATTTGTCGTTTACTTTTAGTTTGCCCTCTGGTATCCCAGGAATTCCCTGTAGCTCAGAGGGTAAAGAATCTGCCTGCAATGCAGGAGACTCAGGTTCCTGGCTTCCCAGGTGGTGCTTGTGGTAAAGCCCACCCTCCAGTGCAGAATACATAAGAGATGTGGGTTCAATCCCTGGGTTGGTAAGATTCCCCTGGAGGAGGAAATGGCAACCCACTCCAGTATTCTTGCCTGGAGAATTCCATGGACAGAAGAGCCTGGCAGACTATAATCCATGGGGTCAGAAAGAATCAGACATGACTGAAGTGACTCAGCACTCATGCACTGTTTATCTTGATCCAGCTTCATAAATCACATTTGCCATTGTTGAGGTCATGGATTCCACTGCCTTGTTTTAGTAACCAGACCATTCCCCCTTCTCACACAGCTGCCCTGGGCCACCCAAGACTACGGATCCAGATTCTATCCTTGTCGTCACTGTCTTTGTTACTCAGCTTACTGTAGTCTTGTTTTCCACATATATTAATTTTGTCTTTTCTGTATGTTTACTTACCCTGAAATTGCATCTTAAAAATGTAATCTGTTTTAAATTTTCAGACGCTTATATATTGCTCACCTTTTATCATTGATTCAACTTTAATAGGCACTTAATAAGCTCATTACTAGAAAACTTTTGAGTATAAGTCTATCTTCTTTCTAAATTTTCTTCTTAAAGTATTTGAAACCATCTCTCTTGCTAAGATTGTTATTTTTTAGCTACACAAAAGTTATTTGAAGAGAATAATACATTATCTTTTTGAAGACTCGCCCTAAGGTTCACAGAAAGGTTAACAATTGAAAATATACTTTTTATTCTGAAAAGCCAGTAACATAATCTTAGAGGAAGTAAGATCCAGACCCCTTACTAATTAGGGGTAAAAGCAGAGCATTGTGCCTCTCTCTGTATTTTCGTACAAAGAACCGGAGGCAAAGAGCAGATCTTCTCAAATACAGCGCGCTGCTACCATCCGGAGCTCTGGAAATGGGTTCCTGACAGTGTTGTGATGCTTCCTGGTGATAATGTCTGTGTTTCATATTTTCTTTATTCATGTTTGGGGTGTATGTAAGTCAGTCTTTCAAAGGGATGAGAGAAAAGTCGGTGGGGATGGGATTGCTCCAGTATGTGAATTCATTTCTCCCCTGAATCCTTTTCACGGATAAGGTGGTTTTAAACTGATTGGTAGCTGTGACAATACAGTAGGTTCATTCTTTTTCATTTATCCCGGTCAGAATATCTTCTCACCCATAGTATCATCTGGATTTTTTTGTGGGGACAAAGCAAAAAAAAGGGGGGGACAGAAAAGAATTTATACAAATTATTAAAGCTTTTTTGCATTAACAACCTCCTCAGGTGGCACTGAACCCCCTCCCCTCGCCACGATCTTTAACCTTCTTCCCGATGACCCCTGAAAAGAGGAGGAAAAGGTGAGGAGGGTCAAAGACATTTTACACACTGGGCAGAACTTCTGTTGGAGAAGATTCCAAGGGTGTAGAGAACTTCCAGAAAAAGGGAACCCATTGTAGAAGAAAGGGAAAGAGACCTTGGAAGGGTGAGTGCACGTGAGCCTTATATGTGAAGATGCCAGTTTGTGTCTCTTTGAGCCCAAATCAGGTCTCGGTTTGCATGCCATTTCTTTTCTACCACAAGGAAACATATGTCATGCTTATTATTATTGTGATATTGGACTATAACCACATGACTGCAATTTTAGGTGTGTGAAAACCTTCTGTCATTACCAAAAAGGTAAATGTGTATCCATCTCCCTGTGGATGAGTTATAATTAGAAACGTGTTGAGTCAGATGAAAACTCCTCTTTTCCCTGCCTTCTGAGAAAACAGGGAGTCGCTCACTCCCTTACCAGCTTCCTGACCTTATCCCCCTAGTCATGTTCTATCAAACCAGTTGTAAAGCTGGGATCATTCTCTTTCCTACCTGTACTTTAGTTACTAAGTTTGGCTTCCAGTTCCAAAATCAGGAAGGGAAGGAGGACGCCTGAGCTCTTGCAGTGAGTCAGGAGTGATACCTTACTGTCCTGGGGTGTCTCCTTACACGCCCTGAGGCCCAGGCTTGGCTGTCATCTTTGCCTGATGCCATAGCAGAGCTTCTAGGTCGGGGCAGCAATCTGAGAAGAAGTGAAAAAGTGTGTATTTGTAAAACAGCTCGTGAACTCGTTTGCTCTTCGTTTAGATGAGTGACTGCTTTGTTAGGTACATAATCTTCCATCAGTGAGCCTTAAGGCTTTCCTGTCTTCAGGTGGCAGATGTCAGCTGTTCTCTCTAAGAATAAGGACTCATCTCTGCTCTCACTCCCTCCCCAGTGTCAGAAAACAAAGAATGGGATGGCAGAAAGGATCCTGTCCAGAAGGCTGGGGCCTTAATTGCTCCTGATTGTTCACACTTTCTCTTTCTAATGTGTCTGTATTCTTACTACTGCAGGTTACTCATGTCTGTTATGCCATGGGTCAGACGCTTCCCTTTCCCCCTGTCAGGCTGTTTCTGGTGTAGGGTCAGCCTGTGGTGTGCTAGTTGTGAGATGCTCGTAAAGGATGTGGGGTCAGGATACAAGCCCACACAGATTTAGCCCACACATGAGCCACTGGGAAGGTCAGGTGTGAGGTCCTGTTGGGAGTTATGCCTTTTTTGCACGGCTTTTGTGCAAGTTCTTCAGAACCACTTGGTTCCATTGATAGAAGAATGATTTCCGTTCAAGTGACTACCCAAAAACAGATTTTTCGCTTTCCTCACCGGCCCCACCCACCCTCTTTAGAGAGTCTTCAGGAGATCTAGCCAGGCCTTTACAGTTACTCCAGCCCCTGACACAGTAACACATGGTATAGACTCGTTACCAGCCTTAAAGGTGGTGTGTTTCCTAATTGTTAGGTTTTTTGAAAAGGCCATATATACAGTAAACTGTTCTAGAGCTTTCTTTCAGGGGTTTCATTTTCTTCTTGTTTGGTACTTCGGGCTTAACTTCACAAAAGTGCCTTAGAAAGTTGAAAGTGACCCTTCTTTCCACGTCTCCAGCGAGTTCAGTGCCGCTTCTGTTAAGAGCAGCTGAGGCTGGAGGGATGCTGTCTTATAGGCAAACAGGGCCAGTCTTGAGGGGCTGGGGTTTGGATCTTGGGTCTTGTATTATAAAACCAAAAAATGATTTGAGAGCTGGGATAACAGTTCTCTTTTCATGAGCTTTAATCCGGTTATGTGACTGTTGATGGTCTCTGCTGATGCATGACTCTTGAGCAGGCAATTATCAGCTATAATCAGACAAATCACCGTCAACTTAGCAAATGTTCAGGGGTGTTTACAAGAGTCACTCAGGTCAGTTTTTGCTCAGCTGTGCACGTCAGCTGCGGGTGCCCCCCTGGCTCAGCCCTTTGTACAGACCGTGGGCTTTCATGCCTCTGGAACCCCATTATTATTTTCTTGCCCTGAGGTATTGTTGTCAAGGTTTGTTTACCACTCTGCATTTTCAGTATCTTTCCTGTCTCTGGATTTTTAGGAATAGACAAATGAAATACCCCAGCTGACTGTCTTGGGGATAGAGTCCCTTACAGGGTATAACCCACGGCTTCCCCTGAGGTGAAATCATTGTTCGATGATATAGAGGATTTCATAGGAGCAGGAGGATAACCAGATTCCACGTGGCATTAATTCAGTGCATGATTCTTTACTGAATACTGTCTGTGAAGTGCTAAACTTCGTACTTAATCTCCATAGGGTAGGATAAAAAGATAGGGGAATAAGCCTGGACTTTGTGAGAAAGAATTCCAAAGGATACCTGAGTGTCTGCTTTCTTCCTGCCCTAAAATTAAGAGAGTGATGCTGAGCTGGGAGAAAAAAACCTTCATAATCCCAAATAGCATCTGATGCTGAAATTGTATTTATTTGACTTCTAATGTATGTATGCGTGCTTACTTGTATCCGACTTTAGGTGACCCCATGGACTGTAGCCCACCAGGCTCCTCTGTCCATGAGATTTTCCCAGCAAGAATACTGGAATGGGTTGCCATTTTTCCTCCAGGGCATCTTCCTAAGCCAGGGGTTGAACCCACATCTCCTGTGTCTCCTGCCCTGCAGGCAGATTCTCTGAATCTAAAAAAAAAAAAAAAAAAAGACTTGTTTCTTTACTACTTTGATCAGATCTAGTTTATCTTCTATGAAGGTGTTACCCATAGATTCTAGGAGAGACACAGAATGAATTGGCTGGAAAATCTAATCCAGCAGTAATCACTTGCCAATAGTGCTTTCCAAGGATGTTATATTCTCACCGATCATTCAAAATTACTTTTAATCAATGTCTTTATGCAGCTGACAGTAATGGTGATATAATTTAGCTATCCACTAGAAATGCATTCAGTAGTTTTGTGGACACTTGAAATATGTCTAAAGCTGTATTTCTATATCCTCTGCTTCTAATGATTTGCTAATGGTCATGGGTAAAGTAAAGAAAACTTATTTGGTGAATCTCTTAGTGTTGTGTGTCCTTCATGTGTGTGCTTCTGTGGATGCCAGTGACATGTGTAACACTTTCCAAAACACCTAACTGCTTTAGAGGTTACTGGGTGACTTATTTAATCTTGTGGTTTTATTCTGAGATATTTATTTTTTGGTCACATCTATCTTCTTAAAGCTTTACAAATATTATTGAAAAGTATGAAATTTTCTTTGTTCATTTCATTAGTCTGCCGAAGTTCTAAACAAGGACAACTCCTATGGAAAACCAGTAGTAAATGCTAGCTTAACATATATACAATCTTATCCACTAGTATTGCTCCTATATGTGTTTATCCAAGAGAAATTGGTTCACATTTCCATGCAAATTACTGCTAGGCATGGAGTGTCCATGCCTCCTGTGACCTGAAGGGCCTTGGGAGTCTGCTCTGATGCCCTGGAGGCTGGCCAACCTGCCCTGAGGCTTGACAACCATTGGAGAAGGAGGTGGTATGAGTAGAAGGGGAGTTCTCCCTACTCATGTGTGCAGTAAGAAAACCTTTTAATCCCTCATTCTGCAAAATCTCATATAAGCATCTTTCACTTTTGAGTGTAGACTAGGTAAGATTTAGTGTCTGCTGTTTTCATGTAATAGTACAGGCAATACAGAGAAGGCTCCTGGTTCCAGGTTCTCATCAAGTCAAACTCTAGAAATAACCATATCTTTCTAAAGTAAAAAAAAAAAAAAAATTGAATCCAAATCAAAGCTGTGGAATAACCAACAGTGTGTCTAGAGAGTCCTTAGAGAAACAGCATTTTATAAATTAGTCAATGTGTTGGGTTGTTCTTTCTTAACTGTGGCATTTACCAAATTCATTTGGTTTATTCCTTATTACTTTCTGTTATTGCCTGTCGTCGTCTTGTTGGAATAAGCTTAAGTGCTTTTGCGGCATTGTGAAATATAATTGCTTGTTTTTAAATTAGTAAGTTAACACTAGTGCTGTGCATTTACAAGATGTCTTATACTTTAAAAATAGTTCACATTACATATTTGATTGTCTCAAACAATGGGAATATTGCGTATAGACTATATACTTTACAGGTAGGACAGTTGAGATCCATTGTAGAAATCGTACAGTTACATGGCTGTTAATTTAGTCGGAGGCATGGACTGAAGTACAGCCCTCCTACCGACACGCAGGCCAGTGTGCTGGGAACCCTGAGTGTGGGGATTGTCCCCGCCCCACATCTCCCTCTAGCCTACACCTCTGGCTTAGTTCAGCTTCATTGTTTCATGTCTGCCTGTGTCCTCTCGTCACTTGCTCGTTTGCGGGTTTGGGGCCACTTTTTGCATCTTGGCTTCTCCAGCTCTTGGCATCCCTCTTGTGTCCTGACATGGGGTGGAAAAGGAGTGTTTGTGTTCTGTGACTCTGCTCTGGAATTTCCCTCTATTCCATCTTCTTCCCTCCTCAGGGGAGGATCTGCCTCGTTGGCTCTGACCCTGCCTCCATCTGAGCCAGTATTCAGTTTTCAGCAGGGCCATGCCAGCAACTGAGAGGAAAGCCCTGCACTCTCCATGACCAGGAATTAGGAAACAAAGCCCTGGTCCTGACTGCATTTAGACCACGAGCTAGTTAGGTAGTTTCTGTCTCTAGCATGTTCCAGATTGTGAGGAAATACAGGCTGGCTGGGTATTGGCTATTTAACGTGGAGCCTTTGAGGCATCAGCTTTCTTAAGTCACTTTTCACATGACATAGGTAAGACGCATACTTCCCTGCATTGATGGTAGACTCCATGGTTGACTGGTGAGATAGTTATGTGTTGTTTTGGCTGCTTAAATAATAAGTGGAGTTCCCATCAGCTTTCAACTGTGTCTTGACATGACTCTGAGGCAAGCTGTATAAATTCTTTTCAGTGTTTGACTCGAGTTTAGTTGTAAGATCATAGCTCAATTGTTATTTGAATACAGTTGACACTTAAAGGAGAGGTTTGGGGTGCCAACTTCTAAGCAGTTGAAAATCCAGGTGTAACTTAGAGTCAGCCATCTGTGCCCCTGCATTCAACCCACTGGGTCCTGCAGTCTGTTGGATTTACTATTGAAAAAACACCAATATTCCAACTCATGTTGTTCAGAGGCAACTGTACTTACTTTTCAGTGATTCCTATATGAGCATTGGCATTAGCTGTGGAGTTTTTTTGTTAAATGTACATTCCAGGGCTTCATCCTAGAGAAAAAATTATTTTCAGAGTGCAAAGTAAGAACCTTTGTTTAGGAAGCTACTGAGGTGACTCTGGTGTCTACCAAGGGTGGGAGTTGTTTGTGGAGGTTGGGGGCTTCCGAGACAGCATGGTGGTTTAGTTCCATTCAGTCACTCAGTCATGTCCTACTCTTTGTGACCCCATGGACTGCAGCATGCCAGGCTTCCCTGTCCATTACCAACTCCCAGAGCTTGCTCAAACTCATGTCCATTGAGTTGGTGATGCCATCCAACCATCTCATTCTCTGTCAACCCCTTCTCCTCCCGCCTTCAATCTTTCCCAGCATCAGGGTCTTTTCCAATGAGTCAGTTATTTGCATCAGGTGGCCAAAGTTTTGGAGTTTCAGCTTTAGCATCAGTCCTTCCAATGAATATTCAGAACTGATTTCCTTAAGGATGGACTGGTTTGATCTCCTTGCAGTCCAAGAGACTCTCAAGAGTCTTCTCCAACACCAAAGTTTCAAAACATCAACTCTTCAGTGCTCAGCTTTCTTTATGGTCCACCTCTCACGTCCATACATGACCACTGGAAAAACCATAGCTTTGACTAGATAGACCTTTGTTGGCCAAGTAATGACTCCGCTTTTTATAATGCTGTCTAGGTTGGTCATAGCAAGGTTCATATTCGGTAGGAATTTGCTGAGGCTTTCGCATACCTGTCCTGTGCTGGTGGCTGGGGTACTTGACATGAGAGTCTCTATCCAGCTGTGCTCGTGTTTCAGTGAGAGCTACCCTGACAATTACTTCAAAGTTTCTATATGATGGGAGGAGACTCTATGGTCTGATGACAGCAGGAAGAGGGCCTTAAGTCAGTCTTGAGACTTGTGTGGGAGGTGGGGGGTGATGCTGGGACATTCCTGTCTAGAGAGCAGAATCAGTGCTATTGACAGTGGGAAACAGAACAGAAGAGCAAGGAGCCGTTCAGTGTCTGTGAAGGAGGAACGACAAAGGAGTATTTACAGGGCGTGAGTCCAGGAGCAGGAGTGGGGTCCTGGGGGCAGAAGCCTCTTGTACTGTTTGGAAGAGATAAGAACCTGCCCTAGCCGACAGGGGAGAAAGAGAGGAAGGGAAACTGAGGAAATACAGGAGCCTCAGTGTGTGATCAGATCCAGAACTGAGTCCAGGTCTCCACCAGGGATGGTGGTGGTCTCTGGCTGCAAAGGGGTTGCTTATTTTTTCCACCTTCTTGGTCATGAGGGTACCCAATCCCCGCATGCCTGCAGGACGCCTTTGCTTAGTGGGTGTAGGAGTTACAGTATTGCTCTGGCTGCTTCTCCCATGACTTACAAAGGGTGGCAAGTTAATTTTACTCTTTCAGAGAAATGTCTAGGCACATGAGTGTCTGGGAGGTAGGTGGCTCCATCCCACAAGATTGTCATTCATTTTCTAGCTCTTGTTGTCTCAGTATCCCCAGGGTTTTTTATGGCCGGGTGGCTCAGTTCCTTAACTCTGCCTTTGAGCCCCAGAGAAGGGACGAGGAAGTGGAGACAAGATTTCTTTCTGCGGCTGTGCTTCACTGTGCTTTATCGCTCCCTGCACTCCATCACCTGTAAGGTGGTCTGATGGCCACACCTCAGTGTGAAGTAGGCTGTGAAAAATGCTGTATCAGCGGCCAGCCATGGACCAGCTGAAACACAGAGCTTCTGTTTCCAAGCTGAAGAGGACTTTGCAGGATAAGGTCTTAAACATGTGACCTGCCACAGAGTCCTTAGTTTTGTTGAATGAATGGGTTGGAATTTGGTCCTGTGGAGTTGGAGGAGGAGGGAGGCTCCCAAGTAGAGATGCCCAGGAGGTGGTGAAAGACACAGGACTCAGAACCATGAGCTGCCCACATGGCCAACACGTGGGGCCCTTCCAAAGGCTGTGGACATTAGGTTAGAACACAGAGAAGAGCTACAGAAAATAAAGCAGGAGACAGACCTCAGAGAGACTGTTCATAGGTCAGGTGGTGTTTGGCGGTGAGAATCCAGAGAAACAATTGGCAGAGTGCCATCTAAAGACACTGAGAAATGCTGTTTCCTGAGTGACAATGGAGAGGAATGAAATGCTATTGGGGAAAGGCTAAAACTTTGAAGAGGACAAAAATAAAAGATGTAGGGGCCAAGTAGTGAGTCTGAGGAGAGAGAACTGACTGTTGTCAACATGAGGCTCCTTCCAAAAGTCCTGTCAGATGGGCCGTCGTGGGGGGTGGTGTTCCCTGTTTCAGAGGAAAACGCTCAGAGGACATCTCAGGGGCAGATTATAAGACTGTGTGGAAATGTATTCACTTTGCTGGAGGCCGTGTTTGTAGCTGAGACTTGACATTATCATGAATTACTTGCTTTCTACTATTTCAATGCTGAAATTGATATTTTTAAAAAAGATCAAGTATATGATTTCTGTAAAGTTAAAAAAAGACATTTAAATTTCTCTAAGATTCAGTAGCCTCATTTGGGTTAGATTTTGTAGTCAGCAAATGGTGTAAGCCACATTCGTTCAATCAGTTGACTTCAGTTCAGTCGCTCAGTAATGTCTGACTCTTTGCGACCCCATGAATTGCAGCACACCAGGCCTCCCTGTCCATCACCAACTCCCAGAGTTCACTCAAACTCATGTCCATCGAGTCGGTGATGCCATCCAGCCATCTCATCCTCTGTCGTACCCTTCTCCTCCTGCCCCCAATCCCTCCCAGCATCAGAGTCTTTTCCAATGAGTCAACTTTGCATGAGGTGGCCAAAGTACTGGAGTTTCAGCTTTAGCATCAGTCCTTCCAAAGAACACCCAGGGCTGATCTCCTTTAGAATGGACTGGTTGGATCTCCTTGCAGTCCAAGGGACTCTCAAGAGTCTTCTCCAACACCACAGTTCAAAAGCATTAATTCTTCGGTGCTCAGCTTTCTTCACAGTCCAACTCTCACATCCATACATGACCACTGGAAAAACCAAAGCCTTGACTAGACAGACCTTTGTTGGCAAAGTAATGTCTCTGCTTTTGAATATGCTGTCTAGGTTGGTCATAACTTTTCTTCCAAGGAGTCAGTGTCTTTTAATTTCATGGCTGCAGTCACCATCTGCAGTGATTTTGGAGCCCCCCAAAATAAAGTCTGACACTGTTTCCACTGTTTCCCCATCTATTTGCCATGAAGTGATGGGACCAGATGCCATGATCTTTGTTTTCTGAATGTTGAGCTTTAAGCCAACTTTTCCACTCTCCACTTTCACTTTCCTCAAGAGGCTTTTTAGTTCCTCTTCACTTTCTGCCATAGGGTGGTGTCATCTGCATATCTGAGGGTATTGATATTTCTCCCGGCAATCTTTATTACAGCTTGTGCTTCATCCAGCCCAGTGTTTCTCATGATGTACTCTGCATAGAAGTTAAATAAGCAGGGTGACAATATACAGGCTTGACGTACTCCTTTGCCTATTTGGAACCAGTCTATTATTGTTCCATGTCCAGTTCTAACTGTTGCTTCCTGACCTGCATATAGGTTTCTCAAGAGGCAGGTCAGGTGGTCTGGTATTCCCATTTCTTTCAGAATTTCCCACAGTTTATTGTGATCCATACAATCAAAGGCTTTGGCATAGTCAAGAAAGCAGAGATAGATGTTTTTCTGGAACTCTCTTGCTTTTTCCATGATCCAGCAGATGTTGACACTTTGATCTCTGGTTCCTCTGTCTTTTCTAAAACCAGCTCGAACATCTGGAAGTTCATGGTTCACATATTTCTGAAGCCTGGCTTGGAGAATTTTGAGCATTACTTTATTAGCGTGTGAGATGAGTGCAATTGTGTGGTAGTTTGAGCATTCTTTGGCATTGCCTTTCTTTAGGATTGGAATGAAAACTAACCTTTTCCAGTCCTGTGGCCACTGCTGAGTTTTCCAGATTTGCTGCCATACTGAGTGCAGCACTTTCACAGCATCACCTTTAAGGATTTGAAATAGCTCAACTGGAATTCCATCACCTCCACTAGCATTGTTCGTACTGATGCTTTCTAAGGCCGACTTGACTTCACATTCCAGGATGTCTGGCTCTAAGTGATTATCTTGGTATGAATATATTTTTTGTGCAGTTCTTCTATGTATCCTTGCCACCTCTTAATATCTTCTGCTTCTGTTAGGTCCATACCATTTCTGTTCTTTATTTAGCCCATCTTTGTATGAAATGTTCCCTTGGTATCTCTAATTTTCTTGAAGAGATCTCTAGTCTTTCCCATTCTATTGTTTTCCTCTATTTCTTTGCGTTGATCACTGAGCAAGGCTTTCTTATCTCTCCTTGCTATTCTTTGGAACTCTGCATTTAGATGCTTATATCTTTCCTTTTCTCCTTTGCTTTTCACTTCTCTTCTTTTCACAGCTATTTGTAAGGCCTCCCCAGACAGCCATTTTTGCTTTTTTGCATTTCTTTTCCATAGGGATGGTCTCGATTCCTGTCTCCTGTACAATGTTGCGAACCTCCATCCATAGTTCATCAGGCACTCTATCTGTAAGATCTAGTCCTTTAAATCTAGGAAAGTTCAAATCCTGTGTAAAAGGCCCAGATGTTGTCTTTCATTCTCTGGAGTCCTGTGTACAGTGGAAAGTAGAATCTTCCCAAACTCACTCAGAGAGTCTGTATGCTGGCATCTGTTTTATGTGGTCCCTCTGTGTTTAATTCTGACCTGTTAGGCTTACACTGTCTAATAGAGAACGAATTGGTAGGAGGCTTTTTTTTTTTTTTACTTTATTTTTATTTGGAGGATAATTGATTTACAATGTTGTATTAGTTTCTGCCATGCAACAGTGTGAGCCAGCCGTAAGTATACATATGTCCCCTCCCTCTTGAACCTCCCTCCCATCCCCCACTTCACACCCCCCATCCTACCCCTCTAGGTCATTGCAGAGCACCGAGTGGAGTTCCCTGTGCTATACAGCTGCTTCTGCTAGCTATCTGTTTTATATATGATGGGCTTCCCTGATGGCTCCCATGGTAAAGCGTCTTCCTGCAATGTGGGAGACCCAGGTTTGATTCTTGGGTCAGGAAGGTCCCCTGGAGAAGGAAATGGCAATCCACTCCAGCACTCTTGACTGGAAAGTCCCATGGATGGAGGAGCCTGATAGGCTACAGTCCATGGGGTCACAAAGAGTCAAACACGACTGAGCGACTTCACTTTCAGTGTATATATGTCAGTACATGCTTAGTCGCTTCAGTCGTGTCTGACTCTCTATGACCCTATGGACCATGGCTGCCAGGCTCCTCTGTCCGTGGGATTCTCCAAGCAAGAATACTGGAGTAGGTTGCCATTTCCTTCTCCAGATATATATCAGTGCTACTCTTTTAGTTTATCCCACCCTCTTCTTTTCCTGCTGGGTCCACAAGTCTGTTCTCGATGTCTGTGTCTCTATTCTTGCCCTGCAAACAGGTTCATCAGTACCATTTTTCTAGATTCCATATACATGCATTAATATGCAATATTTGTTTTTCTCTCTCTGACTTACTTCACTCTGTACAATAGGCTCTAGGTTTGTCTACCTCTGTTCAACTAACTCAAAATCGTTCCTGTTTATGGCTGAGGAATATACCATTGTATATGTACCACATATACATATTGCCTGGTGGCTCAGATGGTAAAATGTCTGCCTATAATACAGGAGACCTAGGTTTGATCCCTGGGTGGGGAAGATCCTCTGGAGAAGGAAATGGCAACCCACTCCAGTACTCTTGCCTGGAAAATCCCATGGGAGGACACTGGTAGGCTACAGTCCATGGGATTGCAAAAAGTCGGACACGACTGAGCAACTTCACCACAACTTCCTTATCTATTCATCTGTCAGTGGACTTCTAGGTTGCGTCCATGTCCTGGCTGTTGTAAATAGTGCTGCATTTAACATTGGGGGTACATATGTCTTTTTAATTATGGTTTTCTCAGGTATATGCTCAGTAGTGGAATTGCTGAGTCATATGGTAGTTTTAGGGCTTCCCAAGTGGTGCTAGTGGTAAAGAACCTGCCTGCCAATGCAGGAGACCCAAGAGACTGGGGTTTGATACCTGGGTCAGGAAGGTTCCACTCCAGTATTCTTGCCTGGAGAATCCCATGGACAGAGGAGCCTGGCAGACTACAGTCCATAGGGTCGCAAAGAGTGGACATGACTGAAACAACTTAGCATGCATTCGTGGTAGCTTTATTCCTAGTTTTTAAAGAAATCTCCATACTGTTCTCCATAGTGACTGTATCAATTTACATTCTCACCAACAGTGCAAGATGGTTCCCTTTTCTCCATATCCTCTCCAGTGTTTATTGTTTGTAGAATTTTTGATGATGGACATTCTGACTGGTGTGAGATAATATCTCATTGTAGTTTTAACTTGCATTTCTCTAATAATGAGCAAGGTTGAGCTTTTCATGTGTTTACTGGCCATCTGTATGTTGTCTATGGGAAATGTCTGTCTGGATCATCTGTCCAGTATTTGATTGGGTTGTTTGTTTTTCTGATATTGAGCTATATGAGCTGCTTATATATTTTGGAGGTTAATCTTTTGTCAGTTGCTTTGTTTGCAATTATTTTCTCCCATTTTGAGGGTTGTCTTTTCACCTCATTATAGTTTCCTTTGCTGTGGGAAAAGTTTTAAGTTTCAGTTCAGTTCAGTTCAGTCACTCAGTCATGTCCAACTCTTTGCAACCCCATGAATTGCAGCATGCCAGGCCTCACTGTCCATCACCAATTCCCAGAGTTCCCTCAGACTCATGTCCATTGCGTCAGTGATGCCTTGTTGATTTTTGTTTTTATTTCCATTACTCCAGGAGGTGGGTCAAAGAGGATATTTCTGCAATTTATATCAAAGAGTGTTCTATGTTTTCCTCTAAGAGTTTTATAGTTTCTGGCCTTATGTTTAGGTGTTTAATCCATTTTGAGTTTATTTTTGAGTATGCTGTTAGGAACTGTTCTAATCTCATTTTTTAAAGTCCCCAGCCCAGAATTCTGGAGTGGGTTGCCATTCCCTTCTCTAGGGGATCTTCCCAACCCAGGAATTGAACCCAGGTCTCCCGCATTGCAGGTGGATCCTTTACCATCTGAGCCACCAGGGAAGCCCCTTTTAAAAGTAGCTGTCCAGTTTTCCCAGCACCACTTATTAAAGAGGCTGCTTTTTCTCTGTTGTATATTCTTACCTCCTTTGTCGAAGATAAATGCCCATAGGTGCATGGTTTTTCTCTGGGCTTTCTATCTTGTTCCATTGATCTATATTTCTGTTTTTGTAACAATACCATACTGTCTTGATTACTATAGCTTTGTAGTATAATCTGAAGTCAGGAAGGTTGATTCCTCCAACTCCATTTTTCTTTCTTAAGATTTCTTTGACTATTTGGGGTCTTTTGTGTTTGCATACAGATTATAAAATTTTTTTTCTGGTTCTGTGAAAAATGCATCAGTAATTTGATAGGAATAGCATTGAAACTGTAGATTGCTTTGGGTAGTATAGTCATTTTCACAATGTTGATTCTATTGATATATCTCTCCACCTGTTTGTGTTGTCTTTGATTTCTAGCATTAGTGTCTTACAGTTTTCTGCCTACAGGTCTTTTGTTTCCTTAGGTAGGTTTATTCCTAGGCATTTTATTTTTGTTGCTGTTGTTGCAGTGGTGAATGGGATTCTTTCCTTAATTTCTCTTTCTGATTTTTTGTTGTTAGAGTATAGGAATAGACGGGATTTCTGTGTATTAGTTTTGTATCCGGTGACATTACTAAGTTCATTGTTTAGCTCTAGTAATTTTCTGGTGGTATCTTTAGGACTTTCTATCTATAGTATCATGTCACATGCAAGCAGTGCCAGTTTTACTTCTTCCTTTCCAATCTTGATTCCTTTTGTTTCTTGTTCTGTTTCTGGGATTCTGTTTGCTATTATTTTGTTGAGGATTTCTGCATCTATATTTATCAATGATATTGGCCTGTATTTTTCCTTTTTTGCAATAAGTTTGTCTGGTATTGGTAGCAGGGTGATAGTGGCCTTGTAGAATGAGTTTGGGAGTGTTCGTACCTCTGCAGTTATTGAAAGAGTTTGTGAAGAATAGGCATTGGCTCTTTTCTAAATGATCAATAGAATTTGCCTATGAAGCCATCTGACCCTAGGCTTTTTTTTTGTCAGAAGACTTTTTATCACAGTTTCAATTTCAGTGCATTTTTAAAAGATTCCATGTGATTTATGTGCAAGTTGAAGTTTAATAAATAACCCTTTATTTTACAGATTCCATGTTCATAATTCTTACACAGTCCTTCATGAAAAGGATGTCTAAGATAAAAATTTCATTAAGAATATTAACTGAATCTGATGTGAATTTGAATTGATTTAAAATAATCCCCTTTCCTGGTATATGTTCTAATTTTGTGGATTTCAAATGTTTTTTCTCCTAGTTTTATTAAGATGTAATTGACATACAGCACTCTATAAGTTTCAATTGCACTGCAAAATAATTTGATTCACATACATCAAGAAATGATTACCACAGTAAGTTTATCAAGCACCCATTATTTCTTAGAGATAACATTTAAAAAAAAGAAAAATGGTAAGACCAGACTTGGACTGGCTGAGATGATGCAGTAAGAAGACCTGACCTCCTATGAGGACCTCAAAATTAAAATTATTTATAGATCAACTGTCTTTGAGGACAACCAGAGGACCAGAAGAAAAGATCATCTACAACTAAAGACATAAGAAAGGAGCCACAGGAGGGGCAGGAAGGGCAAATATGAGGTTTAATCAAGACCAGCACCAGTGGGCAGGTGAACCACAAGCAGGAAAATAGCCACAATTGTGGAGATTCTCTCCCAGGAGAGAGGGGTCTGAGCTCCACATCAGGCTTCCCCACCCACAGGGCCTACACTGGGGTAGATGAGCCCCCAGAATGTTTGACTCTGAACACCAATGGGCCTTGCTTTAGAGAGAGCCCAGGGGCTGTGGGAAGCAGAGACTTTGCCCTTAAAGGGCAGAATCAGTAGTTTGAAAAGAACTGGGGGCTGACCCTCTGACTAGTTGTGGAGAGTCTTGACCCTCTGACTAGTTGTGGAGGCAGCTTGGGCTTACCCTGGGGACAAAGGGCAGAATCAGTAGTTTGAAAGGAACCAGGGGCTGACCCTCTGACTAGTTGTGCAGAGTCTTGACCCTCTGACTAGTTGTGGAGGCAGCCTGGACTTACCCTGGGGACAAGGACAATGGCACAGCCTTTTGGGAGCTCTTTCTCTACGTGGACATGGGAGCAGATAGATGCCATTTTTGGAATCTTCCCTCTAGCTTATTAGTGCCGTGACTTGGCCCCTCAACCAGCGGTCAGCACCACTCCTGGGATGCCCTAGGACAGGCACCTAACTGGGCAGACACAGAGCCAACCACCAGCAGGCTGGCTTCCCTGGGCTCCCTAATCCCCTTGTTGCCCCAGGACCAGGCCCTCCCCAGTTGAGGGGCATGAGGCAGCCCACCCACCAGTGGATTCTGCAGCCAGCTATCAGGACCCAGACATTCCCATAAGTGGGCTGACTCAAGATCTGGAATGCCTGGGTCTGGAAGTCTAGACCTCAAGACCCAGCTCTACTCCTCAATTGGCTGACAGCAGCTACAGGACCCCCAGAAACCTTCAGACAGAGATCTTAGAACACAGCTACATACATCAGTGGGCCAGCAATAGCCCTGGACACCGTGGGCCCCAGCCCTACAGAGCAGATGGCTTGATACCAGCTCTAGAACCATTGGGCCTCACAGCCAGAGAGCCTAATTTTTGGCTCTGTCCACCAATGGGTCTGCACCAGCCCCAAGATGCACTGGGCCTTGGTCCCACCCACCAGTGGGCTAATACCAGCTCCAAGAAACTCTGGGCCCTGCAGCCCGCTGCATCAGAAACGACCCTCACCCATCAGCAGGCCTGAGATGCTCTCTCCCCACTTGACTTCCCACCAAGCCACCACAGGCTAATGCAAGCCCACAGCCATCCACCCACCCTGGTACCTTTCCCTGTCCACTATTGAGCCAGCACCAGGACTCGATGGGCCATGCAGCCAACTGTGCCAGGGCCTAGCCCTGCTCAACAACAGATGCAGCTCCATGTTATATGGGGTCTGGCAACCAAATGGGCCAGGGTACAACCTCACTTACCAGTGAACCCACCATAGTTAACCCTCCACAACAGAAGGACCACAGAACCACAAAGGGGGCACCCCAGAGCCTTTACAGGAGAGTGCTGCTGGGCCCCTAGTGTATTTCCTGCATAAGGCCCCTTTTCCAACATCAGGATATGTAACCAACCATAAATATATGTAAATAAAAAGAGAATTAGGAAAACTGAGATGAGCGAGGAATGTGTTTCAAATAAAGGAAAAAGACACAACTCCAGAAGAAGAACTAAGTCAGGTGGAGATAAGCAACCTCTCTGATAAACAGTTCAAGATAATGAAGGCAAAGATCATCAAAGAAATCTGGAGAAGAATGCACGAACCCAGTAAAAAGTTAGACGATTCTAATAGATCCAAAGATCTGAAGAGTACCATAACTGCAATTAAAACTATTCTTGGGACTTCCCTGGTGGCTCAGGAGCTAAGGTTCCTTGCTCCCGATGCAGAGGGCCCAGGCTTGGTCCCTGGTCAAGGCTTCCCCGGTGGCTCAGACAGTAAAGAATGTGTCTGCTATGTAGGAGACCTGGGTTCTCCCTGGGGCGGGAAGATCCTCTGGAGAAGGGAATGGCTACCCATTCCAATATTCTTGCCTGGAGAGTTCCATGGATAGAGGAGTGTGGTGGACTATAGCCTATGGGGTCACCAAGAGTTAGACATGACTGAGTGACTAGCACTTTCACTTTTTTCAGGAGCTGGATCCCATATGCTACAGCTAAGTTCACATGCTGCAAGAAAAAAAAGAGAGAGAGAGAGATTCTACATGTTGCAACTAAAAGATTCCACATGCCATATCTGAGACCCAGCTCAGGGAAATAAATACACAAATATTTAAAAATACACTGGTAGTAATCCATGGTGGATTAGATGATACAGAGGAAGGGATAAGCAAACTGGAAGACAAAATGGTGGAAAATACTCAAAAGAGAAAAAATAAAAAGCTTTTAAAATGAGTGTTTAAGAGACTTCTGTAACAACATCAGGCATCCTGATAGTCACATTACAGGCACCCCTGGAGGAGGAGAGAGGAATAAATGGGCAGAGAACTTATTTGGAAATGTAATAGCTGAAAAATTCCCTAACCTGGGGAAGGAAGCTGACATCCAGATCCAGGAAACACAGAGAGTCCCAGACAAGATCAATCCAAAGGTGTCTACACTTTGTGATTAAAATGTCAAAAATTTAAATAAAGAGAGAATATTAAAATCTGCAAGGCAAAAGCAACTAGTTTATACTGGAGGACTCCCATAAGGCTGTCACCTGACTTTGAAGCAGAACTGCAGGCCAGAAGAGAGTAGCATGATATATTTAAAGTGTTGTAAAGAAAAAACCTACAATAAGAATACCTTACCAGGGGAAGGCTATCCTTCAAATTTGAAGGAGATATAGTTTTACAGATGAGCAAAAGCTCAAACAGTTCAGCAAGGCCAAACTGGCCTTATAGGAAATGCTAAAAGGACTTTTCTAACCTGGAAAGAAAAGGCCACAACTAGAAATGTGAAATTCCAAAAGGAAAACTCTCACTGATAAAGGCAAATGCACATTAAAAATAATAGAGCAACCACATAGAGAGCTAGTAGAAAATCTGAAAGACAAAAGTAGTAAAACCATCTATACCCATGATAAGTAGTTATAGAACATGTAAAGTATGATGTCAAAAACAGTAAACTTGGGGGCAGGGAGTAAAAATGCAGGATTGCTAAAAATGGTTTGAATTTAAGAGATCAGAAATTTAAAATAATTACTTACAACTAAAAAGCTACAGTAATCAAAACAGTATGGCAACAACATATAAAGAAACATGTAAGTAAATTGAAAAGGATAGGAAACCCAGAGATAAACCCATGCACCTATGGTCACCTAATCTGTGACAAAGGAGGCAAAAATATACAGTGGTGAAAAGATAGCCTCTACAATAAGTGGTGCTGGGAAAACTGGACAACTACATGTAAAAGAATGAAGTTAGAATATTCCCTAACACCATACACAGAAATAAACTCAAAATGGATTGAAGACCTACATATGAGATTGGATACTCAGAAGAATCAATATAGTGAAAATGAGTATACTACCCAAAGCAATCTATAGATTCAGTGCAATCACTATCAAACTACCAATGGTATTTTTCACAGAGCTAGAACAAATAATTTCACAATTTGTATGGAAATACAAAAAATCTTGAATAGCCAAAGCAATCTTGGGAAAGAAGAATGGATCTGGAGGAATAAACCTGCCTGACTTCAGGCTCTACCTCAAAGCCACAGTCATCAAGACAGTATGGTACTGGCACAAAGACAGAAATATAGATCAATGGAACAAAATAGAAAGCCCAGAGACAAGCCCATGCACCTATGGACACCTTATCTTTGACAAAGGAGGCAAAAATATACAATGGAGAAAAGACAATCTCTTTAACAAGTGGTGCTGGGAAAACTGGTCAACCACTTGTAAAAGAATGAAACTAGATCACTTTCTAACACCATACACAAAAATAAACTCAAAATGGATTAAAGATCTAAACGTAAGACCAGAAACTATAAAACTCCTAGAGGAGAACATAGGCAAAACACTCTCTGACATAAATCACAGCAGGATCCTCTATGACCCACCTCCCAGAATATTGGAAATAAAAGCAAAAATAAACAAATGGGATCTAATTAAACTTAAAAGCTTCTTCACAACAAAGGAAACTGTAAGCAAGGTGAAAAGACAGCCTTCAGAATGGGAGAAAATAATAGCAAGTGAAGCAACTGACAAAGAACTAATCTCAAAAATATACAAGCAACTTATGCAGCTTAATTCCAGAAAAATAAACGACCCAATCAAAAAATAGGCCAAAGAACTAAACAGACATTTCTCCAAAGAAAACATACAGATGGCTAACAAATACATGAAAAGATGCTCAACATCACTCATTATTAGAGAAATGCAAATCAAAACCACAATGAGGTACCATTTCATGCCAGTCAGAATGGCTGTGATCCAAAAGTCTACAAACAATAAATGCTGGAGAGGGTGTGGAGAAAAGGAAAGCCTCTTATACTGTTGGTGGGAATGCAAATTAATACAGCCATTATGGAGAACAGTGTGGAAATTCCTTAAAAAACTGGAAATAGAACTGCCTTATGACTCAGCAATCCCACTGCTGGGCATACACTCCAAGGAAACCAGAATTGAAAGAGACATTTGTACCGCAATGTTCATTGCAGCGCTGTTTATGATAGCCAGGACATGGAAGCAACCTAGATGTCCATCAGCAGATGAATAGATAAGAAAGCTGTGGTACATATACACAATGGAGTATTACTCAGCCATTAAAAAGAATACATTTGAATCAGTTCTAATGTTGTAGATGAAACTGGAGCCTATTATACAGAGTGAAGTAACCCAGAAAGAAAAACACCAATACAGTATACTAACGCATATATATGGAATTTAGAAGAAGGTAACAATAACCCTGTATGCGAGACAGCAAAAGAGACACAGATGTATAGAACAGTCTTTTGGATTCTGTGGGAGAGGGAGAGGGTGGGATGATTTGGGAGAATGGCATTGAAACAGGTAGAATATCATATATGAAACAAATCGCCAGTCCAGCTTTGATGCAGGATACAGGATGCTTGGGGCTGGTGCACTGGGATGACCCAGAGGGATGGTATGGGGAGGGAGGTGGGAGGGGGGTTCAGGATGGGGAACGTGTGTACCCGTGGCAGATTCATGTTGATGTATGGCAAAACCAATACAATATTGTAAAGTAAAATAATAATAATAATAAATAAAATGATTGGATACTATTAAACTGGAGGAAAACATGGGTAGTACACTCTTTCAAAGTGTACTGGTGGATCTGTCTCCTAAAGCAAAGGAAATGTACATGGGACCTAATTAAACTTAAAACCTTTCGCACAGCAAAGGAAACCATCAATAAAACAAAAAGATAACTTACTGAATGGGAGAAAATATTTAGAAATAATATAACCAATAAGGGATTGATATCCAACATCTATAAACAGCTCATAGAGCTCAACATCTAAAAAAGCAAAGAGGGCTTCCCTGATGGTCTAGTGGTTAAGGATCCATCTTATGGTGCAGGGGACACAGGTTTGATCCTTCGTTGGGAAAGATCCCACATGCCACGATGCAACTAAGCCTGTGTGCCCTAGAGTCTATGCTCCACAACAAGAGAGGCCACTGCAAAGAGAAGCCTGTGCACTGCAACTGGAGAGTAGCCCCTGCTCACTGCAACTAGAAAAAGCCTGCATGCAGCAATGAAGATCCAGTGCAACCAAAAATAAATGTCTCTTTTTTAAGTGATTAAAAAACAGGCAGAAGATAGTAATAGATACTTTTCCAAATAAGATGTAAGGTGGCCAACAGGCATATTAAAAATGTTCAACATGGCTAATTATCAAAGAAATGGAAATCAAAAGCATAATGAGGTATCATCTCACACTGGTCAGAATGGCTGTCATCAAAAAGAGCACAAATAGCAAATGTTGTTGATGATGGTGTGAAGCAAAGGGAACCCTGTACACTATTGGTGGGGATGTAAATTGCTGCAGCCACTGTGGAAACCAGTATGGAGGTTTCTCAAAAAACTACAAAAAGAAATATCATATAACTGAGCAATTACACTCCTGTTACATATTTCCAAAAAACCAAATACATTAATTTAAAAAGATTTATGCACTCCAGTGTTCATAGCAGCATTGTTTATCATAGTCAGGATATGGAAGCAACCTAAGTGTTCATCAACAGATAAATGGAAGGAAATGGCAACCCACTCCAGTATTCTTGCCTGGAGAATCCTATGGACGGAGGAGCTTCGTGGGCTACAGTCCACGGGTTGCAGAGTCGGACATGACTGAGCGACTTCACTTTCACTTCACTATACACACACACACACACACACATGCATTCAGTTCAGTTCAGTTGCTCAGTCGTGTCTGACTCTTTGTGACCCCATGAATCACAGCACACCAGGCCTCCCTGTCCATCACCAACTCTGGGAGTTCACCCACACTCATGTGCATTGAGTCAGTGATGCCATCCAGCCATCTCATCCTCTGTCATCCCCTTCTCCTCCTGCCCCCAATCTGTCACACACACATTACTCAGCTATAAAAGAATGAACTTTTGCCATTTGCAGCAGCATTATAGACTTAGAGGGCACTATGCTAAGTGAAGTAAGTCAGAGAAAGACAAATATGAAATCACTTATATGTGAAATCTAAAAATTACAGCAAACTAGTGAATATAACAACAAAAAAAGATGGAGATTCACAGATATAGAGAGCATACTAATGATCCAGGAGGGAAGAAGAGGGAGAGGATCAATAAAGGAGTAGGGGAGTAAGAGATACAAATTATAGGTATAAAATAAACTATAAGGATATATTGTATAGCATGGGGAATATAGCCAATATTTTACAATAACTGCAAATGGAACATACCTTTAAAATTTGTAAATCACTATATTGTATACCTGAGGCTTATATAATGTTGTACATCAACTATAATTCAATAAAAATAGTAAATTAACAAATAAGCACACAGACACATATATACATGTATACAGATAGAAAATTTTATTGTATATAAGCCTCATGGTTACTACAAACCAAAAATCTATAATAGATACACACAAAAATAGAGAAAAATATCTAATTGGTATCTAAAGATACCTAATTCTAAAGATAGTCATCAACTCACAAGTGAACAAAAGAAAAGAACTATGAAAATAATTCAAAAACAGTTAACAAAATGGCAATAAGTTCATATCAATAATTACTTTAAATATACAAGGATTAAATGTTCCTATCAAAAGGTGTAGATTGGCTGAATGGATACACAAACCAGACCCATATATGTGATACCTACAAGCCCACTTCAGATCTAAAGTCACACACAGACTGAAAGTGAAAGGAGTAAAAGGTATTCTGTAAAAATGGAAATGAAAAGAAATCTGGGAAAAAAAAAAAAAAAAAAAGAAAAGAAATCTGGGGTACCAGTGCTCATATTAGACAAAATAGACTTTTAAAAAGATACTGTAACAATATACAAAAAAACAACATTAAATAATGATCAAGGGATCAGTGCAAGAAGATATAACGATTGTAAGTGTATATACACCCAATGTGCATGTAAATACATGGTCCATATAAATACGTGAAGAAAATATTAATAAACATAAAGGGAGAAATTGATAATAACACCATAACTGTAGCAGACTTTATAGTCATTCTTACAGGTATGAGATGTTATCTCATTCTGGTTTTGATTTGTATTTCCATAATGATTAGTGATGTTGAGCATCTTTTCATGTGTCTGTGGTCCATGTGTATGTCTTCTTTGGAAACTGTCTATTCTAGTTCTCTGCCAATGTTTTAATCAGGTTATTTGAGGTTTTTTGATGTTGAGTTTTATGAGTTCTTTGGATAGTTTGAATATTAACTCCTTACCAGATACATCATTTGGAAATGTCTTCATCTATTCAGTTAGGCAGCCTTTTTTTGTTGTTCTTAGTTTCCTTCTGGCTTCCCTGGTGGCTCAGCTGATAGAGCCACCTGCGATGCAGGAGACCTGGGTTCGAGCCCTGGGTTGGGAAGATCCCCTGGAGAAGGGAATGGCAACCCATTCCAGTATTCTGGCCTGGAGAATTCCATGGACTATACAGTCCATGGGGTCACAAAGAGTCGGACACAACTGAGCAACTTTCACTTTCACTTTAGTTTCCTTCACTGTGCAAAAATATTTTAGTTTGATGTAGTCCCATTCATTTGCTTTTGTTTTCCTTACCTGAGGAGACGTATCCAAAAAAATATTGCTAAGACTGATGTCAAAGAGCATAGTGTGTAAGTTGCTCAGTCGTGTCCAACTCTGTGACCCCGTGGACAGCTCACCAGGCTCCTCTGTCCATGGGATTCTCCAGGCAAGAATACTGGAGTGGGTTGCCACTTTTTTCTCCAGGAGATCTGCCTGACTTAGGAATTGAACCCGGTTCTCCTGCACTGAAGGAGATTCAAAGAGCATATTGCTTGTGTTTTCTTCTAGTAGTTTTATGGCTTCCAACCTTATGCTTAAGTCTTTATCCATTTGGTATGAGAAAGTAGTCTGCTTTGATTATTTTGCATTTAACTGTCCAGTTTTTAAAGAGTCCCTTGGACTGCAAGGAGATCCAACCAGTCCATTCTGAAGGAGGTCAGCCCTGGGATTTCTTTGGAAGGAATGATGCTAAAGCTGAAACTCTAGTACTTTGGCCACCTCATGCGAAGAGTTGACTCATTGGAAAAGACTCTGATGCTGGGAGAGATTGGGGGCAGGAGGAGAAGGGGACGACAGAGGATGAGATGGCTGGATGGCATCACTGACTCGATGGAGGTGAATCTGAGTGAACTCCGGGAGTTGGTGATGGACAGGGAGGCCTGGCGTGCTGCGATTCATGGGGTCGCAAAGATTAGGGCACGACTGAGTGACTGAACTGAACTGTCCAGTTTTTCCAACACCATTTATTGCAGAAATCGTCTTTTCTCATTATATATTTTTGCCTCCTTTGTTGTAGGTAAATTTGACCGTACAAGCTCAGGTTTATTTTTATAGTCTCTGTGCTGTTTTGTGGATCTATGTGTCTGTTTTTTGTGCCAGCATCATCATGTTTTGATTAAGGTAGCTATAGTACAGTTTGAAATCAAGGAATGTGATACCTCCAGCTTTGTTCTTTCTAAAGATTGTTTTGGCTACTTGGAGTCTTTTGTGTTTCCATGCAAATTTAGGTTTATTTGTTCTAGTTCTGTGAAAAATGCCAGTAGTATTTTGACATGGATTGCATTGAATCTGTAGATTTCATTCTAGAATATTCAAATTTGCTAAATCTGTATTTTCTGCATTTCATCTAATAGTTCTGAGATCATTTTGTAAGAGTCAGGTCCTTTGTCTCCATTGTCTATGTAGTTACTGGATTCTAAAAATATTGTAGTTTGATAGCTTCAAGTTTTTGTTATTTAGTGTGTTAAAATAGAGGGGGAGAGAGAGAGATAAATGATGATGGTGCTTTTTTTATATTAGGTCAAATAGGCTTCCCTGGTGGCTCAGAGGTTAAAGTGTCTGCCTCCAATGCGGGAGACCTGGGTTCGATCCCTGGGTCGGGAAGATCCCCTGGAGAAGGAAATGGCAATCCACTCCAGTATTCTTGCCTGGAGAATCCCATGGATAGAGAAGCCTAGTAGGTTACAGTCCATGGGGTCGCAAAGAGTCGGACACGACTGAGCAACTTCACCTTACCTCACCTTAGCTTAACTCTAGGGAATTGTGGAATTGATCCTTTTAGACATCTGTTCTCTCCCATATGTATGCTTTTTGGAAGGTGATTGATAATTATTCTTCCTATCTATAATTTTTTGCATTTAAATGTAACATATAGCTTTTAACCTAGTTCATTTGAATTATATAAGGAGAAGCAAGTTTCAAGTATGAGCTGTGAAACAGTCTATGAAGAGGTTATATAACCTTCCCTTATTTATGAGCCTCTTAGGTTTAAAAGACAACAGCATGGCATGGAAATATTGACACTTTTAGAGGTGGCAATTGGATATTGGTTTAGAGAATGAATAGGAAGAGATGAGACTCATTATTTATTTGAAAATCACCTGAAAGCCTTTTTTTTAAATAGCTTTATTTTTTCTTACAAAATCAGAAGTCTGGAAGCTGAGAGTACAGATATGGTGCAGTAAACATTTTTTAACAGGCTGAAGAAAATAATTCATGTAATTCTTTAAACAATTTTTATCCTTTTTTAATGCTGATTGATTCTCTGCCTAGATCTCTGACAAGCAGGTTTTTTATAGAGATTTTGCATTTTTAATAAATTCTCATGTGATTATGATGCCTGCTGTTGCAGGAAATATACCTTGAGAACTACTGGACTAGATTTGGGCAGACCCATTAGGAATCTCTTGCCTCAATCTATGCAAGTTATAATATGGAAGTAAATGCTGATATTAGAGTTGAAAGAGGAAGGGATGGCTTTCAAAGCTGTATCAAAGTTAAAACTGACAGGACTTGTTAGACCAGAACATGCAGGGGTAGGAGGGGAGGTGGCTCTAGAATGATTTCTGGATTTCTGACTTTGATGGTGGATTGAAAGCGGTAGTGCATGATCTCAACATATGGAATAAAAGAGGAGAAACTGAGTAGGTTTGGAGGGTGGGATTGATAAGTTTGATATTAGACATGTCAAATGAAAATGTGTGTGGGTAATCAAAGTGGAGATGTTTGTTAGGAAAATATCAATAGGACACAGCTGAGGTGAAGATGGCTCTTAAAAGAATACAGTTATGTAAATGCAGGCATATATGTTGGAGGAGAAAATATACATCATATATTGAAGAGAATACGGAGCTGAGAATAGAACTCTGGGATATGCCAATATTTAATGTGAAATCAGAATAGTTTAAATCAGAAATCAGAACACTTTAAAAAGGCCTTAGGACGGGCAGGACCCTGCAGTAGAGAGTGACAACTTTAAAAATAAAATAGCCAGTTGTCTCACCAGCCAAAGTTTATTCAGAAATTGTTAGAAGACTTGTAATTGGGGAAATAAATACAAGCTTTGGACTACAGGGAAATACTGAGAACAAAGGGGAGGAGCTTGTACAGAGAAAAAGAGGAGTGGGCAAGGCTGTTCTCTATGAAAATTCATTGGAGGAAAGTGAGAGTTCATCTTTCTCATTGGCTGTGCTACAGAGTTTTCTATTGGCTGAGCTTGTTACCCAGCAGGAAGAACATCTCCCTTCCTCCTACCAGGGAAGTAGAGGCCCCTTCCCTTCGGAGATGGGCTTCCCTGGTCGCTCAGATGGTAAAGAATCTGCCTGCAATACAGGAAACCGGGGTGTGATCCTCGGGTCAGGAAGATCCCATGGAGAAGGGAATAAGAACCCACTCCCGTATTCTTGGCCGGAGAATCCCATAGACAGAGGATCCTGGTGGCCTGGTCCATGGGATTGCATAGAGTCTGACAGACTGAGTGAGTCACACACACACCCTTGAAACTAGGGGGACCCTCCCTTCTTGTTCAGGGTAATTGGTAGACACGAGAGCTCCCTTTGCTGGCCTTCCCGAGGCCAATTTTAGTTGAGGCTTAGAAATTGCTTTTAACCAAAGTTTTTGTAAGGGTGTAATCAACATGTCAGTTCTGCAGGAAGGTCAAATGACATATGGATGCAGCCATTTCTGTGTATTTAGGAATCAGGGGTGATATAAAATCTTAGGAAAAGCAGTTTTGTCAGAGTAGCACAGATGGGATCCAGATTATATTTATTTGAAGTTAGAAACATTTTTAGAACAGAATACATGCCTTCTGCTTTTCTGATATTAAGTTTCTATTTTTTCATCTCTTAACAGGATATGGTTATTGATTTAAAAATAGTTTAGGTGAATGGACTTAAATTCAAGTTCTAAGTTGAATAAAATATTTAAAGAGCAAACTGAGAATCAATTTCTATGGGTTTTCTGTTATGAAGTACTGCCTCTCGTGAGGTATTAATGTCCCTTTCCTCAGGAAGCTTGCAGAAATAATTGGAGTTTTCGTGGTTAAGAAGAGGTGGCAAGAATACACTGAAGTACTGTGCATAAAAGGCCTCAGTGACCTGGATAACCATGATGGTGTGGTTACTTACCTAAAGCCAGACATCCTGAAGTATTAAGTCGAGGGGGTCATAGGAGGCCTTACTATGAACAAAGTTAATGGAGGTGACAGAATTCTAGCTGAGCTATTTCAAATCTTAAAAGATGAAGCTACTATAGTGTTGCACTCAATGAGCCAGCAAACTTGGAAGACTGCAGTAGCCACAGGACTGGAAAAGGTCAGTTTTCGTTCCAATCTCGAAGGGCAAGGCCAAAGAATGTTCAAACTACCATACAGTTGCACTCATCTCATATGCTAACAAGGGAATGCTCAAAATCCTTCAAGCTAGGCTAAAATAGTACATGAACTGAAAACTTCCAAATGTTCAAGCTTAATTTAGAAAAGGCAGAGGAACTAGAAGTCAACTTGCCAACATCTGTTGGATCACAGAAAAATCAAGAGAATTCTGGAAAAACTTCTGCTTCATTGACTACACTAAAGCTTTTGACTGTGTGGATCACAACAAATTGTGGAAAATTCTTAAAGTGATGGGAATACCATACCACTTTACCTGCCTCCTAAGAAACTTGTATGCAGATCAAGAAGCAACAGTTTGAACTGGACATGAAACAACAGACTGGTTCAAAGTTGGGAAAGGAGTACGCCAAGGCTGTATATTGTAACCCTGTTTATTTAACTTCTATGCAGTGTACATCATGCAAAATACCTGGCTGGATGAAGCACAAGCTGGCATCAAGATTGCTTGGAGAGATATCAACAACCTCAAATATACAGTCAGGAACAAGACAAGGGTGCCCACTTTCACCACTACTATTCAACATAGTTCTGGAAGTTTTAGCCACAGCAATCAGAGCAGAAAAAGAAATAAAAGGAATCCAAATTGGAAAAGAAGAAGTAAAACTCTCACTGTTTGCAGATGACATGATCCTCTACATAGAAAACACTAAAGAGTCTACCAGAAAATTACTAGAGCTAATTAATGAATATAGTAAAGTTGCAGGATATAAAATCAACACACAGAAATCCCTTGCATTCGTATACACTAATAATGAGAAAGTAGAAGAAGAAATTAAGGAAACAATTCCATTCACCATTGCAACAAAAAGAATAAAATACTTAGGAATATACCTACCTAAAGAAACTAAAGACCTATATACAGAAAACTTTAAAACACTGATGAAAGAAATCAAAGAGGACACTAATAGATGGAGAAATATACCATGCTCATGGATCGGAAGAATCAATATAGTGAAAATGAGTATATTACCCAAAGCAATTTACAAATTCAATGCAATCCCTATCAAGATACCGGCGATATTTTTCACAGAACTAGAACAAATAATTTCAAGATTTGTATGGAAATACAAAAAACCACGAATAGCCAAAGCAATCTTGAGAAAGAAGGATGGAACTGGAGGAATCAATTTGCCTGACTTCAGGCTCTACTACAAAGCCACAGTCATCAAGACAGTATGGTATTGGCACAAAGACAGACATATAGATCAATGGAACAAAATAGAAAGCCCAGAGATAAATCCACATACATATGGACACCTTATCTTTGACAAAGGAGGCAAGAATATACAATGGAGTAAAGACAATCTCTTTAACAAGTGGTGCTGGGAAAACTGGTCAACCACTTGTAAAAGAATGAAGCTAGATCACTTTCTAACACCGCACACAAAGATAAACTCAAAATGGATTAAAGATCTAAATGTAAGACCAGAAACTATAAAACTGTTAGAGGAGAACATAGGCAAAACACTCTCTGACATAAACCACAGCAGGATCCTCTACGATCCACCTCCCAGAATTCTGCAAATAAAAGCAAAAATAAACAAATGGGATCTAATTAAAATTAAAAGCTTCTGCACAACAAAGGAAAACATAAGCAAAGTGAAAAGACAGCCTTCCGAATGGGAGAAAATAATAGCAAATGAAGCAACTGACAAACAACTAATCTCAAAAATATACAAGCAACTCCTGCAGCTCAATTCCAGAAAAATAAACGACCCAATCAAAAAATGGGCCAAAGAACTAAATAGACATTTCTCCAAAGAAGACATACGGATGGCTAACAAACACATGAAAAGATGCTCAACATCACTCATTATTAGAGAAATGCAAATCAAAACCACAATGAGGTACCACTTCACACCAGTCAGAATGTCTGCGATCCAAAAATCTGCAAGCAATAAATGCTGGAGAGGGTGTGGAGAGAAGGGAACCCTCCTACACTGTTGGTGGGAATGCAAACTAGTACAGCCACTCTGGAGAACAGTGTGGAGATTCCTTAAAAAATTGCAAATAGAAATGCCTTATGACCCAGCAATCCCACTGTTGGGCATACACACAGAGGCAACCAGAATTGAAAGAAACACATGTACCCCAATGTTCATCGCAGCACTGTTTATAATAGCCAGGACATGGAATCAACCTAGATGTCCATCAGTAGATGAATGGATAAGAAAGCTGTGGTACATATACACAATGGAGTATTACTCAGCCATTAAAAAGAATACATTTGAATCAGTTCTGATGAGATGGATGAAACTGGAGCCAATTATACAGAGTGAAGTGAGCCAGAAAGAAAAACACCAATACAGTATACTAACACATATATATGGAATTTAGGAAGATGGCAATGATGACCCTGTATGCAGGACAGCAAAAAAGACACAGATGTGTATAGCGGACTTTTGGACTCAGAGGGAGAGGGAGAGGGTGTGATGATTTGAGAGAATGGCATTGAAACATGTATAATAACATGTAAGAATCGAAATGCCAGTCCATGTCTGATGCAGGATATGACACGCTTGGGGCTGACGCGCGGGGATGACCCAGAGAGATGTTGTGGGGAGGGGGGTGGGAGGGGGGTTCATGTTTGGGAACGCATGTACACCTGTGGTGGATTCATGTCAATCTATGCCAAAACCAATACAGAACTGTAAAGTAAAAATTAAAAATAAATAAATAAATTTAAAAAAAAAAGTCAACATTCAAAATGCTAAGACCATGGCATCCAGTCCTATCACTTCATGGCAAAAAGAAGGGGAAACCATGGAAACAGTGGCAGATTTTATTTTCTTGGGCTCCATAATCACTGCAGATCGTGACTGCAGCTATGAAATTGAAAGTCACTTGCTGCTTGGAAGAAAAGCTGTGACAAACCTTGATAGCATGTTAAAAAAGAGAGATATAACTTTGCTGACAAAGGTCTGTGTATAGTCAAAGCAATGGTTTTTCCAGTAGTCATGTATGGATGTAAGAGCTGGACCATAAAGAAGGCTGAATGCTGAAGAATTTGATGCTTTTTAATTGTGGTGCTGGAGAAGACTCTTGAGAGTCCCTTGGACAGCAAGGAGATCAAACCAGTCGATCCTAAAGGAAATCAACCCTGAATATTCACTGAAAGAACTGATGCCTGATGCTGAAGCTGGAGCTCCAATACTTTGGCCACCTGATGGGAAAAGCTGAGTCATTAGAAATGACCCTGATTCTGGGAAAGATTGAAGGTATGAGGAGAAGGAAGCAACAGAGGATGATATGGTTGGATGGCATCACTGGTTCAATGGACATGAGCTTGAGCAAACTCCAGGAGATAATGAAGGACAGGGAACGCTGCTCTGCTGCAGTCCATGGGGTCACAAAGAGCTGGACATGACTTAGCGAGTAAACAACTTTTGAAAGGGTTTGTTTTATTCTCTACCCATATCCGTGATAGGAACCAAGAATGCTATTATTTCTGTTAAGAGTATTATGCTGTAATTTGTGTGACAATTGGCCAGGATTATTTTATTAGTTTCCTAATTGATCAACTTAGGGCAGCTATCACTTCTGGAATTTGACCATAAACATTTTTCTTTTACTCTAGTGTTTTTCCGAGCAAATTTATCATGGAATCCTGAGAGTAAATAGAAGTTGCTGCCTTACACATGATTGGTATCTGGTGTAATAGTGTCATAAGTAGGAATTGTCAGTGGCATATTATTGTCTGGAAAACATAATTTAAACATGCCCAGTCTGTGTTAGGAAACTTATCGGGTTTCTGTGGGCTAATTCTTCTGGACTCTGGAAAGATCTGAGATTGAGCTAACACAACCCATTGGATTTGATGATTGTATCACTGTTAATTAGTTGGAAAGTTCCTCACAAAATGTGGGCCAAATGCAGAATGAGAGCAATGGCCAGTAAAATAGTGAGCTTTCTCAAAATAAATAAATAAATAACTACATTAAACTGCATAAAAAACCTGCACGTATTCTATTTTGTGGTCAAACTAACCTGATCTAATAGACTCTTTGAGTACTTTTATTTTTCCTTTTACTGTTAGCCAGTGTTTCAAGGTTCTGCATTTAAAATCAAAGAACACTTTTAAGATCTCAGACTGCAAATGATCAGATGTATAAGTGTTATTTTACAGAGACCAATCTAATTTTCTAGGTGGTTAGAAATTTCAGTGTTGGTAAATCAGGCCCTTAAAAGGCTGGTGAGAAAAACAGTGGTGGGGATAATGAAGAGCAGGGTGAAGACGGGAATTTTGAAGACAGTAAATGCAAAATTCAAGAGCTCTTTCACGTTAGTTCTGATACTTCAACAATTCTAAGTTATTTCTCTTTTTTTTTTTAATTTATTTATTTTTAATTTTTACTTTACAATTCTGTATTGGTTTTGGCATAGATTGACATGTTTGGGATAAAAATTACATGATATTAAGCATATCACTGAGTTCAAGTAACATTTCTTCCTTTTCCTTTCTTTCTTGAGCAGGTTGTCAAGCTACTAAGCAACAAAAGGTCTCAAGCAGTTGGAATATTGATGTCTAGCCTTCACTTAGATATGAAAGATATACAACATGGTAAGTGAAAAATGGGCTTCCCCTCTGGCTCAGCAGGTACAGAATCCACCTGCAATGCAGGAGACAGTCTGCAGTGTCAGAAACAAGAGTTCTATCCCTGGGTTGGGAAGACCCCCTGGAGAAGAAAATGGCAACCCACTCCAGTATTCTTGCCTGGGAAATCCCATGGACAAAGGAGCCTGGTGAGCTACAGTCCAGGGCGTCACAAGAGTCAGATGCGACTTAGTGACTAAAACATCACCAAGTGAGAAATAAAATTTCAGCTTTTGAATATTTAAATTTGGGCTGAAGTGGAAAATTATTTCATACTTAGATTTTCTCTATATATTGAGATTAGTATGTTTCCTGTGAGTGCTACCACACTTTCTGCCAGGATTGTTTCTGAAAGGGTTATGGGTAATTTGACTTTTCTGTTATTTCTCTGTCTTCTAAAGAGCCTAATTCTCATGTGACATGTTTAGTCTGCATTAGTAAATACTTAACTTTTGATTCATAAGAAATGCTAGTGCCACCGTGCTCTGTACCTGATTGACTGCTCCATGCCACGTCCGAAAAAGGACTGGTGAACACTCCTGAGATCCAGGTGCGGGCTGTGTCTCAGTCCCTGACAGTACGAGGGGAGGATGGTCCACAGGAGAGGAAAATCTCTGAGGGCGAGTCTCAGATGTTTGCTTAGCTAACACAGAGAAGAGGAAATAAACCCAAGACTTTCTAATCGATCAGCTAAAACCAGTGTAAGAGTCACAGGAAAGCTTCTTTAGATTGTTGTTTCTAAAATGATCTTATGATTGGAGATGTCAAAGAGTAGACTGGACTGCCATATGTAGTGATTAAACGAAAGCTCAGAGCTGTTCAAGAGAGCACATGACCATTTGTCTCAGATGTCCGTAAAGCAAAGAGTGGGTGATGGGGTGTGTCCTCCGCCTCCTCTGGTTCTGATAGGCCATGAGATGCTGAAGGAATCACTAAAGCAGCTTTAGTATGTATAACTTTCTAGTGTGAACAAGTGGCCCCTCTTTTTTTCAATTCCTTGGATGACTAGAATGTAACCCCTAGGCTTCTCTACCCGTGTTATCTTTTCTAGTCTCCATCAAAGATAATTTCAAATTACTCTTGGCCACTTATATATTGTTGGTTATCCAGACCCATGGAAGCAGTGATATGGTGACCTTTTGTTATTTCTTTAATGGTGTTGTTTTAATTTACATCTTTAACCAGGCTTATAAAATATTCTCTATATTTGGAATTAGGATGGCTTTTGCCATTTTTAAAATGGTTTTTGTGTCAATGTTTTAATACTCGAATCTACTTTGCTCTAGACAAATATCCCTATCCATATTCCATCACATTGTGCTGAAAGATACTGCCCAAGGTGAATAAAGGAGTTAAATCTGTATTCAAATGTCCCTTGAGCTGTTCTGAGCCTGAGAGTGGATTTAAAGCAGATTAAATTTTCCAATGGAATGCCAGTTTACCTGTTAACAAAATACAGTTTATAAATTGTGAAAAGATTTACTTGGCTTTCCAGCTTACCACTTTATGTATATGGATTCTATTTGGTTGGCTTAAAATATGTGTGGAGTAACTCATAAATAGCACAAGCTTGGCATGCCCTGTCACTAGCCGAGTAGCTCAACCACAATTTCAATTTTTATTAAACTGCTTTGATGATGAGGAGAGTTTCCCAAGCTGAAGCATTGGGGGCCATTGTTAGGGAACAGGATGCAAAGGCAGATGCCAGGAAGTATTAGACTGGTGCAAATGTAGTTGTAGTTTGGGACCATGAATTTTAAATCATTATAACTAGGCTCAAACACATCTTTGTTAATCAAAATAGGAACCATTATAATCAACACATTTTTGCCAGCGAGAAATAAGTTTGCTTATTCCTGTAGTGTAAAACTCTGCTTCAGGATTCAGTGAACTGTTGGAAAGCATTTTCTGCTTCCTGCTCATTGTGGAAGTGTTTTCCTTGCAAAAAGTTGTTGAGATACTTGAAGTGGTAATCAGTTGGCAAGAGATCAGGTGAATATGGCGGACGAGGCAAAACTTCATAGCCCACTTCGTTCACCTTTTGAAGTGTTGGTTGTGTGATGTGCAGTCGGGCATTGTCGTGCAGAAGAACTGGGCCCTTTCTGTTGATTAATGCAGGCCTTGCAGTTTTCAGTGCAGCTCATCAATTTGCTGAGCACACTTCTCAGATGTAATGATTTTGCTGGGATTCAGAAAGCCGTAGTGGATCAGACTGGTAGCAGACCACCAAACAGTGACCATGACCCTTTTTTGGTGCACGTTTGACTTTCAGAAGTGCTTTGAAAATTCTTCTTGGTCCAGCCACTCAGCTGGTATTTGCCAGTTGTCATATAAAATCCACTTTTCATCACATGTCACAATGTGATCAAGAAATAGTTCATTTTTGTCGTGTAGAATAAGAGAAAATGACACTTCAAAATGACAATTTTTTTGATTTGTGGTCAGCTCATGAGGCATTCAGTGACATCACTGACTTGATGGACTTGACTTTGAGCTCCAGGAGACGGTAAAGGTCAGAGAAGCCTGGCATGCTGCAAATCCATGGGGTTGCAGAGAGTCGGAGACAACTCAGCAACTGAACGACAACATGAGGCACCCACTTATCAAGCTTTTTCACCTTTCCATTTTGCTTCAAATGTGGCACAACGGTAGAATGGTTGATGTTCAGTTTTTCAGCAACTTTGGAAATCAGCTTTGATGATGCTCTCAAGTGGTCCTTGTCAACTTATGATGGCTGGCCACTATACTTTTCATCTTCAAGGCTCTTATCTCCTTTGCAATGCTTCTTGAACCACCATTGAACTGTATTAGCAGTTCCTGGGCCAAATGAGTTGTTGATGTTATAAGTTGTCTGCACTGATTTATAGCCCATTATTTACTCAATAGGAAAATCACTTGAATTTGCTTTCTGTCTAACATCATTTCCCTAGTCTAAAATAAGTATAAAATAAACAGCAAGTAATAAGTCATTAGCAAAAAAATAAAGTGAAAAAAGTGCATTAATATGATGTGTGTATATATATATATTCATAACCATAATTTATTTAAAAGAAATAAGATAAACATAACCACATTCATTTAAGAATGTATTCTAATACCAAATGGCAAATTTCAACAGTGCAAAACTTCAGTTACTTTTGTATGTGTGTGTAGCTGAGTTTTATTACAGTGAAGAGGGGCAGAGAAAGCTTTAACATACACATCAGAAGGGGTTGAAGAGTGCCCCCTCACTAGTCTTTAGCAAGGGAGCTATATACTTTTTAAATTAGTTATTACAATAAATCAAAAGAATGTCTCAAGGTTGTAAAAATTTTACCAGACCCACTCTCACAATTTACATTTTAAGATAACAAACAGGATTAGTCAGAAGGTTTTCAGGAAGGAGAAACTGTCCTCAAGCAGTTACATATATGTTGTTATATAATCTTTAGTACAGAGTTTAACCTGAGTTGTGTTGTTGCTTAACCATCAGTTCAGGGCTTAAAGGAAAAAAAGTTTGATGTGACTAAGACTAAGGAATGTAAAGAAAAAAAACAAAAAACAAAAAAAGGACTTTTGTCCTTTCCTCTTCCTTGAGAATTCCAGACCCCTCTCCCCTCCTCAGGGACCCTGGATTTTGTAGCAACCTGCCTAAGAATTGACTCTCTCATTCCCCCCCCCTTTTCAGTAATGAACATTATGTTGCCAAGGGAAAGGGGTATCATTTTCATTCCATAACTACTTCCTGCTGTGATGGGATGCTATCCCTAAATTGTTGAGGCAATGTATTCTCTTAACCCTCATATTGAGGGTCTCCAATCCAGGGGCCCCAAATAATAGTTAAAGGAGTCTGTGGCACTCTAGTAGCCTGGACAACCATTTGTAACTTAAAAGCTTTCACAGTGTTAGAAACAAATTCAGTTACATAGTTACAGATGCAGAGAGCAAACAGTAAAAACAGCATAGTTAGAATTATTATGATTAAGATACTTTTCCACCATGGGGGGCTAGTTAACATTTCCCAAAGTGAGGTGACTGAGGCTTCAGGAGAATCCATAGCCTGAATCATCTTGTTCATGTGTTTAGTAAAGTAACATTAGTACTCACAGAACATCATGAGAAATGCTGGGCTGGAAGAAGGACAAGCTGGAATCAAGATTGCCAGGAGAAATATCAATAACCTCATGTATGCAGATGATACCACCCTTATGGCAGAAAGTGAAGAAGAACTAAAGAGCCTCTTGATGAAAGGGAAAGAGGAGAGTGAAAAAGTTAGCTTAAAACTCAACATTCAGAAAACAGATCATGGCATCCGGTCCCATTACTTCATGGCAAATAGATGGGAAAACAATGGAAGCAATGAGAGACTTTATTTTGGAGGGCTCCAAAATCACTGCCAGAGAAGGCAATGGCACCCCACTCCAGTATTCTTGCCTGGAAAATCCCATGGACAGGGGAGCCTGGTAGGCTGCAGTCCATGGGGTCACTAAGGGTCGGACACGACTGAGCAACTTCACTTTCACTTTTCACTCTCATGCATTGAAGAAGGAAATGGCAACCCATTCCAGTGTTCTTGCCTGGAGAATCCCAGGGATGAGGGAGCCTGGTGGGCTGCCATCTATGGGGTCGCACAGAGTTGGACACAACTGAAGCGACTTAGCAGTAGCAGAATCACTGCATGGTAACTACAGCTGTGAAACTAAAAGATGCTTGCTCCTTGGAAGAAAAGTTATGACCAACCTAGACAGCATATTAAAAAGCAGAGGCATTACTTTGTCAACAAAGGTTCGTCTGGTCAAGGCTATGGTTTTTCCAGTGGTCATGTATGGATGTGAGAGTTGGGCTGTAAAGAAAGCTGAGCACTGAAGAATTGATGCTTTTGAACTGTGGTGTTGGAGAAGACTCTTGAGAGTCCCTTGGACTGCAAGGAGATCCAACCAAGCCATCCCAAAGGAAATAAGTCCTGAGTGTTCATTGAAAGGACTGATGTTGAAGCTGAAACTCCAATACTTTGGCCACCTGATGCGAAGAGCTGACTCATTTGAAAAGACCCTGATGCTGGGAAAGATTGAGGGCAGGAGGAGAAGGGGACAACTGAGGATGAGATGGTTGGATGACATCACCAACTCAATGGACATGAGTTTGGGTGAACTCTGGGAGTTGGTGATGGACAGGGAGGCCTGGCGTGCTGCAGTTCATGGAGTTGCAGAGTCGGCCACGACTGAGTGACTGAACTGAACTGGTATATATGTACAACTTTGGGTATGAATAATAGCACAAGTTCCTCCCTGTGAGGCTGTTAGAATATCTAAAGCCAATCTGTTTTGTAAAATCACCTTTCTCATTTCTATTTGTTCAGCATTAAGGGCTGAAATAGCTTTTTGAGAATCTTGTAAATCCTGTTGAGTAAAGTTATTCAGAGCATCAACTTGTAGCATAATATCTGTAGTTACTAGAGAGGGAATGAATATTGCAGCCTTATAATCATACCAGTGAAATACAAACTTTGCCTAGCGAGTTTTACATGTGGCAGTTTAGTAGGGTACTCTGGAAGCTGTGAAGATATGAAGCCCTGAGTAAAAGGTAAACCTTGGGTGCATCTCCCTATCCAGCAAGGGGAAGCCATGCCCATAGATAAGAGCCACATATCCAGTAAGTCCTGTTTGGGGCAAACCAGCATGTCTCAGATATCCAGTCCCAATCAGTCTGGCCAGGCAAAGGGAGGACCTGAACTGGGATTGGAGAACACAGGAATAATTACATTGCATATTTCTTGAGGCAAAAATACCAATTGTTTCCAATCATTATAATTATGTTGTTGGTTAACTTCTGGGGATGACTCTATTTGTTCCCAGCATATGGGAATGTTAGATAGTAGGCATCTCTTTTCAGGAGTTAGCCATATGACCTCATCCCATATTTGATAAATATCAGGTAGGAAACCACCAGATATAGACCCATTTACCTTATGTGCAGAAAAATAGTCATTAAACCAAAATAAAAGTAAAAGTGAAAGTGAAGTCGCTCAGTTGTATCTGACTCTTTGTGACCCCGTGGACTTTAGCCCACCGGGCTCCTCTGTCCATGGGATTCTCCAGGCAAGAATACTGGAGTGGGTTGCCATTTCCTTCTCCAGGGGATCTTCCCGACCCAGGGATCAAACCCAGGTCTCCTGCATTGCAGGCAGATGCTTTACCCTCTGAGCCACCAGGGAAGCCAAACTGAAATAATGTCTCATCAAAGATGAAAGTGACATCATGTGCATAGTCCCTGAGTGTGTAGTCGTCTGAGTCCCAATTTATTGTCAGAGGGTCTAGAATCTGTACTTTGGATGGACCCTGAGCCCCAGAATCTATCAGTACAAAGTTCAGTTCTTTTGGGTCAGGCAGGGACCTTTGTAAGCTTCCCAGGTGGCCCTAGTGGTAAAGAACCTGCCTGCCAGTGCAGAAAAAGTAAGACCCAAATTCAGTCCCTGGGTCAGGAAGATCCCCTGGAGGAGGGCATGGCAACCCACTCCAGTATTCTTGCCTGGAGAATTCCATGGACAGAGGAGTCTGTGGGCTACAGTCCATGGGGTTGCAAAGAGTCAGACATGACTGAAGCAACTGAGCACAAACGCAGATACTCTCAGGGCAGAGGCAGGCTCTGAGCTGGCTCATCTCTGAAGGTTATCTCCTGTGTTTTGATTAAAATGCTAGTTCCTATCTTGTCAGCTCTTTGAAGCCTTTAAGATAGTTTTCAAATATATTTTGTTGAGCATTTTTAATTGTTCTCAATGGGAGGATTCCTTTAAATAATCCAGTATTGTTCTCAAAAATTGTTATTATGAGAGTAGCTATAGACTTGCAATTTAGTGAAAATAAACTGAATTTTCTGTACAACTTTTGATCCCTAAGGCGTCAGTGCGGTATTCACAACTCTCAGGTCCATTTTGGTCGATAACAGTAGCTGTAAAAGAATTCTGAATTTCATAAGGCTCAGCTTCATCCTCCCAGCCCCTAGTCTCACTGCTGGGTAGAGTATCCGCGTGGTTTATCATCCAGGGTGCGATACTTCTGAGAGTGGAAGGGGTGCCATTAATAATGCTGCTTGGAAGTGGACATTTTCCAGGCACACAGGTAGTAGGGTCAGACAAAGCAATTTCTGATCTAATTCTCTCTTGTTTAGATATTTATTAAACCAACGTTTATTGCCCAGCAGGAACACAAGAGTTTGAAAAGCCTGCTCTGTAACCCTGGGGTTTCCTGGCTGTGTGTACTTAGAGATCCTCTCACCAGTATCTTTTCTGAAAGATTTGCTCTGTGCCAACGCAGTCATGCCACAGAGCGAGGGGTCTGTTGCCCTCAGTCTGCACAAGACACTGGACGCCCAGCACAGCCAGGCCCACACTCAGGCTGTTAGGGCAGAGCCTCCTTGAGGACCCCAGCTGTGGACTCCTGCACGGGGCTCTCATGCTCTTGTGCATCTCTGAGAAGTTTCATCTCATCCACAGGCCGGTGTGCCTTTCGTGTCACCAGCAGACGCCCGTTTCAGATGTTAGTGTGGCGGGTATGTCTGAAGACCTTGCAGGAGCTGCCTCTGGAGCATGGCTCTTCTTACGGGGGTGCCGCCAGTCACATGGGGGCCCAAGCGCTGAAGTGTTAACTGCTCCCCTACCCTCTTCCGCTCCCTTGGTGCATGCATGTCAGCGGTGATTACAGATACAGTGGTGAGACACACCTAAGAAAGTGTGTAAAGATCCCTCACAGGGAAGTGTGCGTCACTGTCCCTCCAGGACAGTGACCCCTGGGTCCTTCCCTCCTTGTCATGCCTTTCCCGTATAAAGCCAGTTGGTATTGTTGGCACAAGGGCAATGAATACTAAAGTATGTCATTGAAATTTCTATCGCATTTAAATGTGATTTATGTAAAACTGCATAGTATTCCATCAGCAATATAGTTGATAAGGTAAATGAAACATGGTTATTTTTATTATTTGGTCTCTAAGCTTAATGATTGCTTTTCAAACACTTTTTTATTTTTTAAAAAATGTAGTTAAGGATACCTTATAAGGACAATAACATGCTTTTAGATTTAAATCAGAAATTCCTGTGACATCTATTTCTGACTATTCATTGGATCCTGTGTTGTGGATGTTTTGATATTCGCTCAGTTGACCCATTTAAAGGGACTCAGGGCTAAGGAGCCTCATCCTGACCATTGTATAGGAAGGAATTGCCTGAGGTTGCAAGTGCTTAAAAAGGTTGGTGGGAATGCAAACTAGTACAGCCACTATGGAGAACAGTGTGGAGATTCCTTAAAAAACTGGACATCGAACTGCCTTATGACCCAGCAATCCCACCGCTGGTCATACACACAGAGGAAACCAGAATTGAAAGAGACACGTGTCCCCCAGTGTTCATCGCAGCACTGTTTATAGTAGCCAGGACATGGAAGCAACCTAGATGTCCATAGCAGACGAATGGATAAGAAAGCTGTGGCACATATACACAATGGAGTATTACTCAGCCATTAAAAAGAATACATTTGAATCAGTTCTAATGAGGTGGATGAAACTGGAGCCGATTATACAGAGTAAAGTAAGTCAGAAAGAAAAACACCAATACAGTATACTAATGCATATATATAGAATTTAGAAAGATGGTAATGATAACCCTGTATGTGAGACAGCAAAAGAGACACAGATGTATAGAATAGTCTTTTGGACTCCGTGGGAGAAGGAGAGGGTGGGATGATTTGGGAGAATGGCATTGAAACATGTATAATATCATATAAGAAACGAATCGCCAGTCCAGTTTCGATGCAGGATACAGAATGTTTGGGGCTGGTGCACTGGGATGACCCAGAGGGATGGTATGGGGAGGGAGGTGGGAGGGGGGTTCAGGATGGTGAACACGTGTACACCTGTGGCGGATTCATGTTGATGAATGCAAAACCAACACAATATTGTAAAGTAATTAGCCTCCAATTAAAATAAATAAATTTAAATTAAAAACAAATAAACAGAATAGAAAACCTATAAAAAAGGAAAAAAATGGTAATTGCTTCTGACAAACAGGAGATACATTCTAAAATCTTTCATAATCAAATCTTTTTATCAGTATCCAAAGATATGGAATTCAGTATTGAATTTTACACTCCCACCCCATTGTTACTGATGGTTGTGTAAAATGGTCCAGTTAATTTCTATTTTGCAGGGAAGAGAATTGCAGCTTATAGATCAAGCGTATCTGAGGCTTCCCCTTAATGACACCCGTCCATCGGACTCCTTGTTCAGTGTTGTCTATAGTTGTTAGCTGGTCTCAGAGTGAGGACCTCTGTTACCTAATAAAATGCAAAAAACAGAACTGGCAGGAGAACATAATACTTTTGACCAACAATATGGAATTTTAAAACTTTGGAGAATATCAATTTAGTAAATTTGGTCTCTTGCTTTAAGGGTCATTTTATATATTGCCCTGTTTGCTTATTGATTCTGTTTCTTAGAGAAAAGAAGTTGTGGGTTTCTTTTTCACATCTGTGAGTTAAGTGAGGAAAAAAATTTTTTTAATAATTAATTAATGGAGTTGCTCATTCTTGATGGAACCAAGCAAGGATAAAGAAAAAAATTTTATATAAAAAGCAATCTAGGCTACGGCTATCAATGAACTGAAGCATATTGTGATTATGAGTCTGGTGGTACCTCGAGATGGAATTTCCTGTGCCCCCCTTTTAGGAACCAGTTGCTCAGAGAGTATGTAGGGAAACACAGAATATCTTCCTGGTGTGGTCCTTGGGGATGCCTGCTTTCCTTTTGACTAACCATCTAAACACATTTCTTCTTAGCATCTCTGCTTCCCTGGGTTTCCTTCTGCTTTCTGGTGTAGTCTAGCACCACTGGGGACGTGGGTTCTGGGACCAGGCAGGTCCCCTGTTTTCTGTTATGGATGGAATGTTCACTCCCCTCCTCTCCATTCCTACATTGAAGTCCTAACTTTCAATGTGATAGTATCCAGAAGTGGGGCCTTTGGGATTAATCAGGTTGAGATGAGATCAAGAGGCTGGAGCCCTCATCATGGGATTAGCATCCTAATAAGAGGAGGGAAAACCAGGACTCTGCCAGCCAGCAAGAGAATCCACCCCAGTTCCCGTCTCTGGAACTCTGAAAACTGAATTCCTGTTGTTTAAACCATCCAGTCTAAGGCAGATTTGGAGCTCAGCTCTGCCACTGGTTAGGTGGGTAAATCTGGGCAAATGTCTTCCTCATCTCTGTTCCTCAGTTTCCTTGTTAGTAAAAACTGGCTGTAAATGAGTTATTTCCTATAAATATGTGCATGTGCACTCACACGCAAGCACACACACAAGCACACATAGATATTCAGATGCATATTCACACATACATGCTCATTGGCGCTCACACACACAATACCCTTTCTTCATTCCTTAGGGAATGAGCTGTGTTTTCCAGTGTGTTTTCCAGCTGGCCACTCATGGAGGAGGGAGAGTGTAAGTGTTTTATTCCTCCTTCCTTGCTCTGAGTGGTTCCACTACAGACCTTGCCTGGGAGACAGCCTTGTGATGGAATTCTCAAGTAAGAAATGAGAGGGGAGATGGGAGTTCAAGTTCAGGGGGAATGTAAATGAGGCAAATTTGATTGTCCTTAGCTTGGGTTTTCCATCACTATTACTGAAACACTGAGTTAGTGCTGGGTTGTGTCCATTTCTGTTTCCTGAATGGAGACAGATATGAGAGTTACATGTATCAGCCACTCTTCAAAGTTGGCTGTGTGGTTTTTGGCTCAGATGGTAGATAATCCACCTACAGTGTGGAAGTGAAGTGAAGTTGCTCAGTCGTGTCCAGCTTTTTGTGACTCCATGGACTGTAGCCCACCAGGCTCCTCTGTCCATGGGATTCTCCAGGCAAGAATACTGGAGTGGGTTGCCATTTCCTTCTTTAGGGGATCGTCCCGGCCTGGGGATTGAACCCAGGTCTCCTGCATTGCAGGCAGATGCTTTAACCTCTGAGCCACCAGGGAAGCGCTGGTGCAGTCTGTTTGGCTCTTGAAAGGCTGGGATGTCCTGTAACCATGTGCTTTCTCATCACCATCCCTGTGCTGTGGGTCACCACACCCCACACGCACTGCTGGTGGGTACTGGAGGCAGGGAAGGTGGCAGTGGGGAGGGGTTAGGCTTTGGTGGTAGGGTGAACCTTGGTGATGGGTGTGAGCAGAATCTAAGTTCATGGACAGATGATTCTGTTTCTTGCTTTGACATACTATTTTCCTGAAAGGTGAACTAGTTTCTAGCTTTGAGGGTAAAGTATGAGAACACTTAAAAATGAGGAAATGCCCTTTCTGAACTGCCAGAACTGTGTAGGCTGTTTCGTGGTGACTCTATCCCTGAGTGTTCTGGTAGCTACTGATGGAGCAGTTCTTTTACCTCTCTGCCTGCCACTTAATAATAGTTTTCTTATGAAACTGTGTTACAGTTGCATTCTTAACCTTTCTTAAAGTAATGAAGTATGTCAAAAATGTTGCTTTTCTTCTTCCATCTTTAATATTAAAATGGCTGCACAAAAACTCACCAATTTTGATGTTTTTTTTTAAATGCACACTGATATGACAATATACAGTACAATCTAAGAAAATGATTTCAAATGAAGTTAAGGACAAGTAAGTGCTACTGGAGCCATCTTATAGAAAAAAAATCAAATGGACTTTTTGGGCAACACAATATATTGGCACACAGGTTAAGGTAGGGGAAGTTTAGTCACTGAAAATTAAAAATGCATCAAAAATAAATAAAACTTCAGTTCAATTCAGTTCAGTTGCTCAGTCGTGTCCAACTCTTTGTGACACCCTGGACTGAAGCACACCAGGCCTCCCTGTCCATCACCAACTCCTGGAGCTTACTCAAACTCATGTCCATTGACTCAGTGATACCATCCAACTATTTCATCCTCTATCATCCCCTTCTCCTCCTGCCTTCAATCTTTCCCAGCATCAAGGTCTCTTCAAATGAGTCAATTCTTTGCATCAGGTGACCAAAGTATTGGAGTTTCAGCTTCAGCATCAGTACTTCCAATGAATATTCAAGACTGATTTCCTTTAGGATGGACTGGTTGGATCTCCTTGCAATCCAAGGGACTCCCAAGAGTCTTCTTCAACACCACAGTTCAAAAGCATCAATTCTTCAGCACTCAGCTTTCTGTATAGTCCAACTCTCACATCCATACATGACTACTGAAAAAACCATAGCTTTGACTAGATGGACCTTTGTTGGCAAAGTGATGTCTCTGCTTTTTAATATGCTGTCTAGGTGGGTCATAGCTTTTCTTCCAACGAGTAAGTGTCTTTTAATTTCATGTCTGCAGTCACCATCTGCAGTGATTTTGGAGCCCAAGAAAATAGTCTGTCACTATTTCCACTGTTTATCCATCTATTTGCCATGAAGTGATGAGACCAGATGCCATGATCTTAGTTTTTTGAATGTTGAGTTTTAAGCCAACTTTTTCACTCTCCTCTTTCACTTTCATCAAGAGGCTCTTTAGTTCTTCGCTTTCTGCCATAAGGGTGGTGTCATCTGCATACCTGAGGTTATTGATATTTCTCCCAGCAATCTTGATTCCAGCTCGTACTTCATCTAGCTCAGCATTTCTCATGATGTACTCTGCATATAAGTTAAATAAGCAGGGTGACAATATACAGCCTTGACGTACTCCTTTCCCTATTTGGAAACAGTTTGTTGTTCCATGTCCAGTTCTAACTGTTGCTTCCTGACCTGCATACAGATTTCTCAAGAGGCAGGTCAGGTGGTCAGGTATTCCCATCTCTTGAAGAATTTTCCAGTTTGTTGTTATCCACACATTCAAAGGCTTTGGCATAGTCAATAAAGCAGAAGTAGATGCTTTTCTGGAACTCTCTTGCTTTTTCAGTGATCCAACAGATGTTTGCAATTTGATCTCCTGTTCCTCTGTCTTTTCTAAATCCAGCTTGAACATCTGGAAGTTCATGGTTCATGTACTGTTGAAGCCTGGCTTGGAGAATTTTGAGCATTCCTTTGCTAGTGTGTGAGATGAGTGCGATTGTGCAGTAGTTCAAGCATTCTTTGGCATTGCCTTTCTTTGGGATCAGAATAAAACTGACCTTTTCCAGTCCTGTGGCCACTGCTGAGTTTTCCAAATTTGCTGGCATAGTGAGTGCAGTACTTTCAGGATTTGAAATAGTTCAAATGGAACCCATCACCTGGCACTAGCTTTGTTCATAGTGATGCTTCTTAAGGCCCACTTGACTTCACATTCCAGGATGTCTGGCTCTAAGTGAGTGATCACACCATCATGATTAACTGGGTCGTGAAGATCTTTTTTGTATAGTTCTTCTGTGTATTCTTGCCACCTCTTCTTAATATCTTCTGCTTCTAAATAAAACCTAGCTATAACAAAATATTTCAGAAAGGCTAAAGTATGAAGAGAAGTGAAATTAGGCCCAACACATGTAAATCAAAAAAGCAAGAGTTATGATCTTGATATGTGACAACTTAAAATTCAGGCCAGGAACATTATGTGAACAACAACAAAATAATGAAAACATATTCTTAATACTAACAGTTATAATGGAATTATAATAGATTTGAATTTATGTTCCTCTAAATACAGATGCAACTACATAAGAAAGAAACTACATAGTACTTACAAGGAGAGAGAAGCACATTAATAAGAGTAAATTTAAACCACTTTGGTCAAAAGAGATCAAGAGAAAAAATACAAATAAGGATTTAGAATATATAAACAGAAAAGATTATATCTTATGGTTATATACTGTATAGTTATATCCTATCTTCGCAAGGTACATGAACTATTTATGACTATTGACTATTAAGTCGCAACAAAAATGTCAAACAATGTCATAACACAAACTTATTTCCTCATCTCATACAGTAAACTATTAATGGATTAAAAAAACATAGTTGTGAACTTATAACCTATGATGGAGAAAATAAAAGTTTACACACTTAAACTTGGCATGTTCCTTCCATTGTATTACAGATGGTTTTGACTAAAAACTTGGGTCTCACAAAAACTTTTTCCAGAATATTTAAATATACAGAAATCTAAAGAACACACATGTTTATCATGATCCACTTGGAATAGTTGTGTGGTTTACTCAACATGTCGTTAATATGTATAAAATGTGGTGGGCTGGTGATGTGTGTGCTAAGTCATGCTTGGTCATTTGTTCAGTTATGAAGGTTTTCTGTTTTCTCTGTTGATATATATATTTATTTGTATGTAAGGGTTAGTTTGATGGCTCATTGTCCAGAGGAATAAAATAACCGATGATCATGGAGGACATTAGGATTTCTCTTATGTGATTTCTTTTAACTAATTAATTTGACTGCCTCAGGTCTCAGGTGCAGTGCATGGAACCTTCACTGCATCATGCAGGATCTCTTACTGCAGCTCACAGACTCTCATGGTGTCACGTGGCGCCACTCAGTAGCTGCAGCTTAGTTGCAGCGCATGGCATATGGGACTTTAGTTCCTGGATCAAGGATCAAACCCATGTCCCCTGCGTCGGCAGGTGGATTCTTTACCACTGGACCAACAGGGAAGTCCCTTTAATGTGACTTTAATGCATAAAAAGTTGCTTCTAAAAAAGATACAAGCTTTTCAAATATAAGATGGCACTGCCTCTGTTCTGTTCCTTCCCTTGTTGTTTCTGAGCTTTAACTACTCATAGCCAGCTGTATGGGGGAGGGAAAGCCCTGCTGGAGTCGCATCCTCCTGGCCCAGCAGGACCAAGTGCAGCTCAACTCTGGTAGAGGAGACTATGGTCTCTGCCTTTCCCTCTGCCTTTATTACTTTAAGTATCCAGTGCTTTCACCACTTCTGAAGCTGCAACACTCCTCAAATTGAGTTATTCGATCAAGATGCACTCACCCTTCTCATGGCTTGTAAGATTTTTTTAAGTAAAGAACTTTTTAAAAAATTTTACTTTATTTTACTTTACAATACTGTATTGGTTTTTCCCATACATCAACATGAATCTGCCACGAGTGTACACGTGTTCCCAATCCTGAACCTCCCTCCCACCTCCCTCCCCATACCATCTCTAGAGGGGTCATCCCAGTGCACCAGCCCCAAGCAGCTCTTAACATCCTTATGACTGGCAATCCATGAAAACTGTGAAACAAAAGACAAGCATCAGTGTGCAGAAAGCTTCAGGTGGAACAATCAGGTGGACAAGAGGTTTCACCCTCCTTGGGTACCATCAATTTTCCCTGCAGCTATATCCACTATCAAGCAATATAATACATGTTCTAAGTGTCATCTCTCCCCTTCCCCACACAGTTCCAGTTGAGGGTGCTCTATAAACAATACATGTTTCTTGAAGATCTCATCCAAAGAACTGAACTTTCCCCATCGTCCACACCTACTGCCTCACTAAACAGACACCTTTGCCAATTTCAAAACCATAATCAAAGAATTATCCTTTGATTATTACAGTTTAAAGGGTTGTAACAGGAAATGCACCTGTTTCCATATTTTGCCAAATGTCTTTAGATAAATTGGCAGATATGTGCATTCATTGGCATAAAACCAGGATGTGGCAGTAACATGAGTGAGTTGCCTATTTTTCTGGTATTAAGCAGATTTTTCAAATTTATTCAGGTGAGTCATGAAAGAGACAGGACGGTGGGTTTCTTTCTGGCTGTGGGGGCCTAATCTTGGGATTTTGTGTTTGTGGAGAGTGTGAAAGCTGTGACACTTGACACCTGCCCCATTGAAATTCCCAGCTCAGCTCAGTCTTTGTCGGTGAGGGGAGCAGCTGCAGTGAAGGCAGAGCCTCGCCTGCTGCCTGCAGGACATGAAGTCTGCCCTGTGGACGGTCACTGTTGTTTGAGGTGGTCAGACACTTTTCGCAGCTGGTTTATGGCAATTTATATTTTCTGTTTTGTCTTTTTCACACAGCTGTGGTGAACTTGGACAATTCTGTGGTTGACCTGGAGACCCTTCAAGCTCTCTATGAGAATGTGAGTAACAGGAGGCTTTCTGTGTGAGAAGGTGACACACACACAGTTCTTGTCAATGTCCACATCTGGGCTCATTGCCTCCGTGTCCTCTGAGGAAGTTTGATATGGGGGCACTGAATTTACATACGTCTGGATTTGTTAAAATTTATACTTTGTAGAAATGTATTGAATAAATGCATGGTCTCCTAGTTTTAAAAATTGTGATTCAAAGCATGTTGTATGTGCAGTCTTTCAGATTCCTTCTTTTGAAATATAATCAGTGCTTAGGCAGAGGGTAATTGGAGAGGAACATTGTGTGATGTACTGATGCATTCACTCTTGATGTGAAAACTCTCAGTAGCTGCTATTACTGCCCTATTTTACAGGTGAGGAAACTTGGCAGAGAGAGTCCATACCACCTGCTCAAGTCACGCATGCTGTGTTGTGGTGAGGTGGGATGTGATTTCATTCTGTCTCTGTTTCTCTGTCTGCCACAGTTTCCTTCACTGAGCCTCAGGACATGGTATCTTTCTCCTGGTACCACTTTCTCTTAGAAAGGTCGCAGGAAACCGGCATGAGGAGAGCGGACCAGGGCACGTGCTCTGGGGAAGTGCAGTCTCGGGGGGTGGGGTGGGGGCTGTGTGAAATGACTTTTGCTGGGGGTTGGCATTAAATAACATTGATTCATGTAGTAAGAAAGTGATTCTCTCTTCAATGTGCTCGGTTGGATCTAGGAAAGTCTCAGTGTGGCCATGTTTCTTCCTGGGTTTCTGTTCTGGCCTGTGGTCTGCATGGAGTTTAAGCCTCTGTGATTAAATGGGGCCTGATTTGGTTGGTCCTGGGCTTTTCTGACCCTCTTCCTCAGCTGCTGCCTTGAGGACAGTGTGTTCCACCTGAATGTCCGTAGATTCGGTACTTTTAAAGCACATGTCCACATGCTGTCCCTGTGAGGCCAGTACTTTCGTGGGCAGGTATTTCTCATAAAGCATCACCCAGTCCATGAGTGAAAGACACAGCTGTGGTGAACGCAGTGCTGGCACCTGGTGCCCATGGTGGGCACAGGTGTGTGACTCATTATTGAACTGGAGAGGAAGGCATGAGTGTTTTGTTTCCTGGTGGTCACTATATGATGGAAAACTTGGGAAAAAAATGGAACTGTTTAGAGGTACACAGAGCTTTTATTTCCCTCATCCTTCCTGCCAACCTGCTATCAACCAAGAACCAGGTGGAAGAAACAAGGAAACACCAGGGAGAACAACGTCCTCAGCAGGTTGTAACCATGTCAGATTTCACTGGTGTGCGTGTAACTGTAGCTTGTGCACATATACCATGTCATACATCTTTCTGCAGATACATAGTGTATATGTCTGTACATTATATGAAGGCATGAATGTTTTATTTTAAGCTGGTGTATCCATGTGCAGAAACATACAGAAAAAAACAGAACATGGGGGGCAACTGTATTTATACAGAGAGTTTATTTTGCAGTGATTTAGAGCATTTTCTTTGGGAGGTTTTCGCCTTTAAAGTAAAGTAACTTCACAAAATAGAAGTTTCCGACTGTGGACAAACCAGATAGCTACCCAGAATTTCTTACCATCGTACTCCATGAAAGGAGGACCAGAACCAACTGGAACTGGCTACATTTGTGGGTTTTCTAATATTGTTGATGTCATTAAATCTGATGGTTCAGACTTTCACTGTGTCAGGAAAATAGTCATTTTGTGGTAGGAGTGGTTCACGGTGACACTGGTTTAGGTGGGGATATTCTGGATTGTGTGATCACTGTCTGCAGTAGAGGAACTGAAAGCACCCCTTATGAATAAGAGATGCCTTGTGTAATAATATAGCCTTGTATACAAACAGAACTCATACTAATTCCTGAGTCATGTCCATTAATATACAAGGCCAAAGATGGCAGAAGTATTTCTTTTATCCACAGCAACATCCCGAGCACTTAGATTCAGGTAGTACTGGGCACATAGGAAATATTCAGTAAATATTAAATGGATCAGTCAGTTCAGTTCAGTCACTCAGTCGTGTCTGACTCTTTGCAACCCCGTGGACTGCAGCACACTAGGCTTCCCTATCCATCACCAACTCCCAGAGCTTGCTCAAACTCACGTCCATCGAGTTGGTGATGCTATCGAACCATCTCATCTTCTGTCCTCCCCTTCTGCCTTCAGTCTTTCCCAGCATCAGGGTCTTTTCCAATGAATCAGTTCTTCACATCAGATGGCCAAAATATTGGAGCTTCAGCATCAGTCCTTCCAATGAATATACAGGACTGATTTCCCTTAGAATTGACTGGTTTGATCTCCTTGCAGTCCAAGGGACTCTCAAGAGTCTTCTCCAACACCACAGTTCAAAAGCATCAGTTCTTCAGTGCTCAACTTTCTTTATGGTCCAACTCTCACATCCATACACAACTACTGCAAAATCCATAGCTTTCACTAGACAGACCTTTGTTGGCAAAATAATGTCTCTGCTTTTTAATATGCTGTCCATGTGGTCATAGCTTTTCTGCCAAGGAGCAGAAGTATTTTAATTTCATGGCTGCAGTCACCATCCATAGAGATTTTGGAGCCCCCCCAAAATAAAGTCTGTCACTGTTTCCATTGTTTCCCCATCTATTTCCCATGAAGTGATGGGACCAGAATGTTGAGATTTAAGTCAACTTTTTCACTCTCCTCTTTTACTTTCATCAAGAGGCTCTTTAGTTCCTCTTCTATTTTTGCTATCTAGGGGGTGTCATCTGCATATTTGAGGTTATTAGTATTTTTCCTGGAAATCTTGATTCCAGCTTGTGCTTTATCCAGACTGGCATTTTCCTTGATGTACTCTTCATATAAGATAAATGACAATATATCGCATTGACAGTTTCCTTTCCCTAATTGGAACCAATTTGTTGCTCCATATCTGGTTCTAACTGTTGCTTCTTGACCTGCATACAGATTTCTCAGGAGGCAGGTCAGGTGGTCTCATATTCCTGTCTCTTAAAGAATTTTCCACATTTGTTGGGATCCACATAGTCAAAAGCTTTGGCACAGTCAATAAAGTAGATCTTTTCTGGAACTCTCTTGCTTTTTCGATGATTCAGTGGATATTGGCAATTTGATCTCTAGTCCTTCTGCTTTTTCTAAATCCAGCACGAGCATTTGGAAGTTCTCAGTTCACGTACTGTTGAAGCTCACTTGAAGAATTTTGAGTATTACTTGCTAGCATGTGAGACAAGTGCAATTGTGCGGTAGTTTGAGCATTCTTTGGCATTGCCTTTCTTTGGGATTGGAATGAAAACTGACCTTTTCCAGTCCTGTGGCCACTGCTGAGTTTTCCAAATTTGCTGGCATATTGAGTGCAGCACTTTAACAGCATTATCTTTTAGAACTTCAAATAGCTCAACTGGAATTCTATCACCTTCTCTAGCTTTGTTCATAGTGATGCTTCCTAAGGCCCACTTGACTTCGGATTCCAGGATGTCTGGCTCTAGGTGAGTGATCACACCATCATGGTTATCTGGGTCATTGAGATCTTTTTTGTGTAGTTAGTCTGTGTATTTTTACCACCTCTTCTTAATATCTTCGGCTTCTGTTAGGTCCATACCATTTCTGTCCTTTATTGTGCTCATCTTTGATGAAATGTTCCCTTGGTATCTAATTTTCTTGAAGAGATCTCTAGTTTTCCCCATTCTATTGTTGTCCTCTATTTCTTTGCATTGATCACTGAGGAAGCCTTTCTTATCTCTCCTTGCTATTCTTTGGAACTCTGCATTCAGATGGGTATATCTTTCCTTTTGTCCTTTTCCTTTAGCTTCTCTTCGTTTCTCAGCTATTTGTAAGGCCTCCTCAGACAACCATTTTGCCTTTTTGCATTTTTTTTTCTTGGGGGTGGTCTTGATGCCTGCCTCCTGTACGATGTCATGAACCTCTGTCCGGAGTTCTTCAGTCAGTCTATCAGATCTAATCTCTTGAATCTATTTGTCACTTCCACTGTATAATCATAAGGGATTTGATTTAGGTCATACCTGAATGGTCTAGTGGTTTTCCCTACTTTCTTCAATTTAAGTGAATTTTGCAATAAGCAGTTCATGATCTGAGCCACAGTCAGCTCCATGTCTTGCTTTTGCTGACTGTTTAGAGCTTCTTCATCTTTGGCTACAAAGAATATAATCAGTGTGATTTTGGTATTGACCATCTTGTGATGTCCATGTGTAGAGTTTTATCTTATGTTGTTGGAAGAGGGTGTTTGCTATGACCAGTGCATTTTCTTGGCAAAACTCTGTCAGCCTTTGCCCTGCTTCATTTTATACTCCAAGGCCAAAGTTGCCTGTTACTCCAGGTTGTTTTGACTTCCTACTTTTGCATTCCAGTCCCCTATGATGAAAAGGACATCTTTTTTTGAATATATATGAATTCATGAGTGAACTCTGCTGGTAGGCTTGGTTTTATGACCTCTTGGATTTTCTGTTATATAGTTTTCAGATTCTTTTTGCCTCTCCGATTCTTTTTGCCTCTCCACACTGATAGATACTCATCATGAGTAAGGATCCATGTTGAACATTGATTTGTGCCCTCTTCACTTTGTTGATCATGAGACTGCACGTGCATGATAATGAGAGGCTCTTTCTGGGAGGGTGTGGATAGCTTACTGTAACCTGATCTGCACAAAACGTGGTGAGGAGCAGAATGGCTGAAACTTTGAAAAGGGTAAATGCGAAAGGTAAATTTGTTACTTATGTTTTGAATGCTGGGTCATTAAGGTCAGACTTCGAGACCTGTTGGCACGTGTTGGTCTTCGGGTTTCTGGGGATACGGGCTGAGGCAGCGTCTGGTTTTCTGGCTGTCAGACAACAGTCGTGGCTGAAGGCTTCCCCATTAGGTGGCGAATGTACTTTTAGCAAAGCAAGAAAATCCCCCTAACTCGGCAGAAAATTGAGCTACATATTCCCTAGTGGTGAAAAACACACTTGTTCAAAATGTTCATTTCAGTTGTTTAAGTTCCTAAGAGAGCTGTGATCATTTAAAAATCGGGGTATCTGAGTTTTAGAATAGTAGTAGTTTAATGCGTACTATGCACCAGACACCAATCTAAGCATCTTACATGTGTTACTTCATTTAATCCTCCAAGTGGCTTACATCCAACTTAGAAGGAAGAAGCACTATTGTTAGAAAAGAGGAACCTGACCCAGAGAGGTAGTCAGCTCACGACTGGGTGTGACCCTGGTCCCTGACCACCATGCTCTGAAGCACAGAATTTCCTGGCTCTTGAAGAGCACTGGACAGGACCCTCTGGGAGGAGGTAAGACATACTGTGTGGTGGCAGGAACTCGGGGTGAAAAGTGAGAATGTGGCCCAGGTTTCAGCACCAGAAGCTCCTGGTTGCCCCCAGTGATTTATTGATGCTTCTTCAGCTTCCATTTCCCCATTTCTAAACAGAGTGTCTAATAATTCATAAAAATGTCAATTTTTGTCACTGTCAAATGGACATAAAGAGAATTTTCTGGACTAAATACTATTATGCTTTTCTTTTAAATAAAAATAAGCATGAGCATAGAACTTAATATAACTAAGATTATCAAACAACAGTGACTATGTCTAAGACTGGTAGCATTGAAGATAGCAAAAGTCATGCACCATGGATCTTAAAACTAGACCTTTCCTCAAGGGTCTGAAGATTTTGCTGAACGAAGAAGAATAAATATCTATGTATTTATAGGCAACATGAATTCATAGAGAATCCTTTTTTAAAAAATTGTCACCACTTTATTTACAGTCTTCATGTTAACATTTGTATTTTATTTTTTAAAACAGTTTCAGAGATACACTGAAGTTGCAGGTACACTATGAAGAGCTATTCTTTTTCTGTATCAGTTCCAAATAAATTGTCAACATTATGCCTGATTGTCCCTGAATACTTTAGTGTGTATTTCCTACAATGTAGCAGACTCTTAATCATAATACAACCAGCAATATCATGAAATTGACAGATACATTAGTGTCATCTAATCCTCAGACCCTGTTGTTTTGATGGTTGTTCCAATAACATCCCTTATGACATCCTTTCTGTCTTTCTTTCCTTAGGCACATGCCTCTTTTTGATTTATATTATCATGTGTACATATGTCTTATCTTTCAATTTAACTATAAATTCCTTCAGTTCAGTTCAGTCACTAAGTCATGTCCCTCTCTTTGCGACCCCAGGGACCACAGCACGCCAGGTCTCCCTGTCCTTTACCAACTCCCAGAGTTTACCCAAACTCATGTCCTTTGAGTTGGTGATGCCATCCAACCATCTTATCCTCTGTTATCCCCTTCTCCTCCTGCCTTCAATCTTTCCCAGCATCACGGTCTTTTCCAATGAGTCAGCTCTTCGCATCAGGTGACCAAAGTATTGGAGTTTCAGCTTCAACATCAGTCCTTCCAATGAACACTCAGGATTGATCTCCTTTAGGATGGACTGGTTGGATCTCCTTGCATTCCAAGGGTCTCTCAAGAGTCTTCTCCAACACCACAGTTCAAAAGCATCAATTCCTCGGAGCTCAGCTTTCTTTATAGTCCAACTCTCACATTCATACCTGACTACTGGAAAAACCATAGCCTTGGCTAGACGGACCTTTGTTGGCAAAGTCTCTGCTTTTTAATTATTTTAATAATCAAAGTAACATATTTTAATATGTTGGTCATGACTTTCCTTCCAAGAAGCAAGCATCTTTTAATTTCATGGCTACAGTCACCAACTGCAGTGATTTTGGAGCCCCCCAAAATACAGTCAGCCACTGTTTCCACTGTTTCCCCATAAATTCCTTACTAGTAGGATTTTCATATTCCATGCTTAGCACTTTAGTTTATGTGTAATATAATAATTACTAGTTAATTAAAGAACGATCTGAGAGTTGTACTATTTTTTGCTCTTGGAGTGGTTTTATCAATGAAAGAGATGAAAATGGTGAATGCCACTGTTTCAAATACTGTACGTTTTTGAAAGATCAGTGTAAAAAGTAATGTTGCTTTCTTAAATATAATTTCAGAAATATGTATTCAATGATTCAGAACTGATAACTACCTGGATAGAAGTTAATCTTTACTATCCCAGAAATAGTTCATTGGATTTTTGTGTAGTTTTTCCCAAACAGTATTTTAAATTTAGTGAGTGGCGTTTTGTCGTAGGCAGGTTTAGTGTGTTCTTCTCCTTCTTGTTAATGCAAGTTCAGAGGCTTTTGCCTCAGACGCTGCTGGAGCAAGTTTTCCCTTTTCCTAGGTCACCTTGACCTTTGAATAACCAGTGGATTGACTGGATGTGTGAACTCTTTCATCCCAGTTCATTGATCCCAAGGTGAACCCAAGACTTGGACCCAGTTGTAGTTTATTTATTTTGTGTGCAATGTAGAACACAGTTCTCCATGTTTTTCAGTTTTTCAGAAATGAGGTGGCAGCCATGTGACCATGTGTCTGTGTGGACCTCTGGGGTCCTTCCCGTGTCCCTCTCCCCTCCAGCCTTTACAGCTGGAGCGGAGCTGCATTAAATAGGCTGAAGTTTTGTTTCTGCCTGAGATGAGGTGACTTTCCTGAACCAACCCTCCTCTCCTACCCTTACACACAAGGCACAACAGAAGGTGTGGTTCCAGCCATGTGAAACCAGTATGTGTGCCAGTCCCCAGGGGACTGGGGTTCCAGCCGCACTTCTCATTCATCGTGTATTATAAGGGGCAGCACCCCAACCCAGTGGAACTGCAGCAGACATTTCATGTCTCCTCTGCGCTATTGAAAGTGTGGGGAGAGCAAGTGGACGGGCTAGGCAAGGCCAGCTCAGTGACTCGTCCTGGCCCTTTGCAGTGTGACCCGCCCCCCCACCTTTCCTGGAGCATGCCCAGCCCATCGCAGCTGTACCACCACCACTTCCTCTTTATCTAAAAATCCTGTACTCAGCCATAAAAAAGAACAGATAGTACACAAATTATATACTTTTGAAAATACTACAGTGGTATAGTTGAAATAAACCCAGGCTTTCAGAAATTTATGTTATAAATTGTCAAGGCAAGTGTCTATTATATAATTATAAATTAATATTGTTAGTCTTTACCTGTTACAAAATAATTGAACATACAGCTTTTAAAGTGTCTTTTTCCAGTTATGTTTCTTTTTACCAAGAATTATGTGAAAATGTCATCTTAATGATGTCCAGCATCAGAGTGGAATGAGATGATCTCTGTTTCTTTCCCCTTCGATATATAATCAGTAAAACATCCGTAACTCAACAAAGATGCCTCTGCTCAGCACATTAGGTCTCTGGAGAGTTCCTTGGATCTGTGCATCTGAGGGTGGGTGGGTAGGACACGTAGAGAAAGTGGAGCCTGAGACAGTGAAGGTGGTGCCTATGATCCTGGACTGGCTGCGAGCTCAGCCCGCATCCCTGGGGAGCCTGGCAGCACTGGTCAGGCAGCTTGTATTGGACTCTAGCCTCCTGGCTGGTCTTGCGAGCTGGGCATCAGGGACTCCAGCCACCTGCCTCCTCACCCCCCAGGATTGTGCCTGTGGACACCACACCCTGGACTTGGAGGAGGCCCCGGACGTGGTGAAAGTGGCCCACGTCCCAGTAACACCAGCAGCAGTACCCAGGTCACCTGCAACAGCTGGAGAGGCCATGCAGGTGGAGACACACAAATGTATGCCACAGCGCCACCTACTGGAAATCGAAGAAAGCGCTCTAATTACCGACTTTAACAAATGTTAGCTCCCAGTATCTCAGCTGGTAAAGAATCTGCCTGTGATGCAGGAGACCCCGGTTCAATTCCTGGGTCAGGAAGATCCCCTGAAGAAGGGATAGGCACCCACTCCAGTATTCTTGGGCTTCCCTGGTGGCTCAGCTGGTAAAGAATCCACCCACAATACGGCAAACCTGGGTTCAATAACTGGGTTGGGAAGATCCCCAGGAGAAGGGAAAGGCTACCCACTCCAGTATTCTGGCCTGGAGAATTCCATGGACAAAGAGTTGGACACGACTAAGCGACTTTCCCTTCCCTTAAATGTTAGAGTCAAGTTTAAAAAGCTTTACCTAAAGAAGAAAGGTGTTGCCTACTTCACATGTGCCTGGGGAGGAACAGCTCATCTAGCACAATGAAACCAAGGTAACATTGTGTTTCAAAAAGGAAACAACAGTCCTCCAGGAAAAAAAAAAAACTTAAGGCGTATTATCCAAGTGAAAAATAATTCAAAATGGCCATTGTGAAGAAGCATAGAAAACTCAGAAAAGCATTACAATGATATCAGGAATAATATTATTGTACAGAAGGAATTCTTTACCAAAGAGGCTGGAGCTCTAAAATAACCAACAAATTCTAGACCTGAAACTCTATTAACAAGATGAAAAATTCATTAGAAAGTACTGGAAACAGAGCAGACCATGTGGAAGAAATAGTGAGCTTGAAGATATAAATCTAGAAATGATTCAGATTGAAGAGAACAGAGAATTAAGATCTTTAAAAAGTAAGGAAATCCTGCAGGAATTATCTGATTCTTTTATAAAGGGCAACAGAGTGATGGGTACCCAGAAGGAGAAGAGAGGGAGAAGAGAGTAGAGTGATTATCTAAAGAAATAATAGCTGAGAACTTCCCAGACAGGGGAAGGAAGTGGATATACAAGTCCATGAGGCTAAGAGAACTCCTGGTTCAGTTCAGTTCAATCGCTCAGTCATGTCTGACTCTTTGTGACCCCATGAATCGCAGCACACCAGGCCTCCCTGTCCATCATCAACTCCCAGAATTCACTCAGACTCACGTCCATTGAGTCAGTGATGCCATCCAGCCATCTCATCCTCTGTCATCCCCTTCTCCTCCTGCCCCCAATCCCTCCCAGCATCAGAGTCTTTTCCAATGAGTCAACTTTGCATGAGGTGGCCAAAGTACTGGAGTTTCAGCTTTAGCATCATTCCCTCCAAAGAAATTCCAGGGCTGATCTCCTTTAAAATGGACTGGTTGGATCTCCTTGCAGTCCAAGGGACTCTCAAGAGTCTTCTCCAACACCATAGTTCAAAAGCACCAATTCTTCAGCACTCAGCCTTCTTGACAGTCCAACTCTCACATCCATACATGACCACAGGAAAAACCATAGCCTTGACTAGACGGACCTTAGTCGGCAAAGTAATGTCTCTGCTTTTCAATATGCTGTCAAGGTTGGTCATAACTTTTCTTCCAAGGAGTAAGCGTCTTTTAATTTCATGGCTGCAGTCACCATCTGCAGTGATTTTGGAGCCCCCCAAAATAAAGTCTGACACTTGTTTCCACTGTTTCCCCATCTATTTCCCATGAAGTGATGGGACCGGATGCCATGATCTTTGTTTTCTGAATGTTGAGCTTTAAGCCAACTTTTTCACTCTCTTCTTTCACTTTCATCAAGAGGCTTTTTAGTTCCTCTTCACTTTCTGCCATAAGGGTGGTGTCATCTGCATATCTGAGGTTATTGAGATTTCTTCCGGCAACCTTGATTCCAGTTTGTGCTTCTTCCAGCCCAGCGTTTTTCATGATGTACTCCACATATAAGTTAAATAAGCAGGGTGACAATATACAGCCTTGACGTACTCCTTTTCCTATTTGGAACCAGTCTGTTGTTCCATGTCTAGTTCTGTTGCTTCCTGACCTGCATATAGGTTTCTCAAGAGGCAGGTCAGGTGGTCTGGTATTCCCATCTCTTTCAGAATTTTCCACAGTTTATTGTGATCCACACAGTCTAAGGCTTTGGCATAGTCAATAAAGCAGAAATAGATGTTTTTCTGGAACTCTTTTCCTTTTTCAATGATCCAGCGGATGTTGGCAATTTGATCTCTGGTTCCTCTGCCTTTTCTAAAACCAGCTTGAACATCTGGAAGTTCACGGTTCACCTACTGCTGAAGCCTGGCTTGGAGGATTTTGAGCATTACTTTACTAGCGTGTGAGATGCGTGCAATTGTTCAGTAGTTCGAGCATTCTTTGGCATTGCCTTTCTTTGGGATTGGAATGAAAACGGACCTTTTCCTGTGGCCACTGCTGAGTTCTCCAAATTTGCTGGCATATTGAGTGCAGCACTTTCAGAGCATCATCCTTCAGGATTTGAAACAGCTCAACTGGAATTCCATCACCTCCACTATCTTTGTTCATAGTGATGCTTTGTAAGGCCCACTTGACTTCACATTCCAGATGTCTGGCTCTAGGTGAGTGATCACACCATCGTGATTATCCAGGTCATGAAGGTCTTTTTTGTACAGTTCTTCTGTGTATTCTTGCCACCTCTTCTTAATATCTTCTGCTTCTGTCAGGTCCATACCATTTCTGTCCTTTTTCGAGCCCATCTTTGCATGAAATTTTCCCTTGGTATCTCTAATTTTCTTGAAGAGATCTCTAGTCTTTCCCATTCTGTTGTTTTCCTCTATTTCTTTGCATTGATCGCTGAAGAAGGCTTTCTTATCTCTTCTTGCTATTCTTTGGAACTCTGCATTCAGATGCTTATATCTTTCCTTTTCTCCTTTGCTTTTTGCCTCTCTTCTTTTCACAGCTATTTGTAAGGCCTCCCCAGACAGCCATTTTGATTTTTTGCATTTCTTTTCCATGGGGATGGTCTTGATCTCTGTCTCCTGTATGATGTCATGAATCTCCATCCATAGTTCATCAGGCACTCTATCTATCAGATCTAGTCCCTTAAATCTATTTCTCACTTCCACTGTATAATCATAAGGGATTTGATTTAGGTCATACCTGAATGGTCTAGTGGTTTTCCCTACTTTCTTCAATTTGAGTCTGAATTTGGCAACAAGGAGTTCATGATCTGAGCCACAGTCAGCTCCTGGTCTTGTTTTTGTTGACTGTATAGAGCTTCTCCATCTTTGGCTGCCAAGAATATAATCAGTCTGATTTTGGTGTTGACCATCTGGTGATGTCCATGTGTAGAGTCTTCTCTTGTGTTGTTGGAAGAGGGTGTTTGCTATGACCAGTGCATTTTCTTGGCAAAACTCTATTAGTCTTTGCCATGCTTCATTCCATATTCCAAGGTCAAATTTGCCTGTTACCCCAGGTTTTTCTTGACTTCCTAGTTTTGCATTCCAGGCCCCTAGAATGAAAAGGACGTCTTTTTTGTGTGTTACTTCTAAAAGGTCTTGTAGGTCTTCATAGAACTGTTCAACTTCAGCTTCTTCAGTGTTACTGGTTGGGGCATAGGCTTGGATTACTGTGATATTGAATGGTTTGCCTTGGAAACAAACAGAGATCATTCTGTCGTTTTTGAGATTGCATCCGAGTACTGCATTTCGGACTCTTTTGTTGACCATGATGGCTACTCCATTTCTTCTAAGGGATTCCTGCCTGCAGTAGTAGATATAATGGTCATCTGAGTTAAATTCACCCATTCTAGTCCATTTTAGTTCGCTGATTCCTAGAATGTCGACGTTGACTCTTGCCATCTCTTGTTCGCTGCTGCTGCTGCTAAGTCGCTTCAGTCGTGTCCGACTCTGTGCGACCCCATAGACGGGGGCCCACTGTGTCTGGGATTCTCCAGGCAAGAACACTGGAGTGGGTTGCCATTTCCTTCTCCAATGCATGAAAGTGAAAAACGAAAGTGAAGTCGCTCAGTCATGCCCGACTCTTAGAGACCCCATGGACTGCAGCCTACCAGACTCCTCCGTCCATGGGATTTTCCAGGCAAGAGTACTGGAGTGGGGTCCCATTGCCTTCTTGATTCATGGACCTGACATTCCAGGTTCCTATGCAATATTGCTCTTTACAGCATCGGACCTTGCTTCTATCACCAGTCACATCCAAAACTGGGTATTGTTTTTCTTTGGCTCCATCCCTTCATTCTTTCTGGAGTTATTTCTCCACTGATCTCCAGTAGCGTGTTGGGCACCTACTGACCTGGGGAGTTCCTCTTTCAGTATTCTATCACTTTGCCTTTTCATACTGTTCATGGGGTTCTCAAGGTAAGAATACTGAAGTGGTTTGCCATTCCCTTCTCCAGTGGACCACATTCTGTCAGACCTCTCCACCATGACCGGCCCGTCTTGGGTTGCCCTGCGGGCATGGCTTAGTTTCATTGAGTTAGACAAGGCTGTGGTCCTAGTGTGATTAGGTTGACTAGTTTTCTGTGAGTATGGTTTCAGTGTGTCTGCCCTCTGATGCCCTCTTGCAACACCTACCATCTTACTTGAGTTTCTCTTACCTTGGCATGGGGTATCTCTTCACAGCTGCTCCAGCAAAGCATAGCCGCTGCTCCTTACCTTGGACGAGGGGTATCTCCTCACCACTGCCCCTCCTGACCTTGAACATGGAATAGCTCCTCTAGGCCCTCCTGCACCCGTGCAGCCCCCGCTCCTTGGACCTGGGGTTGCTCCTCTGGGTTGCCGCCCCTGGCTTCAGGCAGCCTGGCACTCTCAGCTCCTCCTGCTTACCTCAACACAGACCTTCTGCAATACACATTATGTTAAAACTGTCAGAAGTCAATGACAAAGAAGTTTAAAGGCAGCAAGAATAAAAAAAGAACCCAGAAAGGAACTCCCATTGGGCCATCATCAGATTTCTCAGCAGAAACCCTGCATGCCAGGCGAGAGCAGAATGAAATTCTTAAAATACTGAATGATGAAAAATGTCAGACAAAAATACTCTCTGCAGCAAAGTCCTTCAGGAGAATGAAGATTGCCCAGGGTAATGTGTACAATTGTAAATACCATATGAAAGATGTCATTTTAAGTAGGAATTTCAGGAGAGGGAGAAGAGAAGCCACGTGGATATTTCAGGGATGACTTCCTGCCGGAGGTGTGAGCAAGCCTGATGTGTTCAAGGACCAGCAGGAGGCCCAAAGGAAAAGATGTGAGGGAGGGGGATATAGCTGGAGGTGGTCAGAGGTGTGGCGAAGTGGCCTCCTCCCTGGGGGCTGTTGTCATGGAGCAGGATGCCAAGGCAGATGCCAGGGGGTATTAGGTGAGCCCTGGCTGGCACAGGTGCCAAATGCCTGGCGTCCACATGGGGCTGAAGAGGTCACTGGGCCTCAGTCAGGCCTACGAAGTTCGAAAGGGCTCTGTGTGCTCTGGCTACAGCTGAGGCCGGAGGACCCCCATGTTCTCACACACCCACATTTTGGATCACCTGGGCAGAAGGCTCCCCTGAGCGAATCACTTGAGCAGCGGGGAAAGAAGAGACCAACCCCTGCGCGCCAGGATCAGGGAGAGCACCTTTCCGCCGGCTGTGTGCCTCCAGCGCCCTCTACTTACAGAGCTTAACATTGTGTTCACAGGGCAAAAGGCAAGATGCTGAAAGGCCTATGTGAAGAATGGGGTCAGTGGGGTAAACTGAGGGCTGAGAGTCAATAACAGGCATGGACAGTAGGGAGGGTTGAGGCTTGGGAGGTTTGTTATTTTGCGGGTAAGTCCCACGTCACTTGTGACTCAGCAAGACTCAAGTCTTGCTCATATGAAGGTGCCTCCGGAAGGAAAAATTTATCTGCACTTGGATCTGGCTTGGGGTCTCCTTGGAAATCTTTCAAACTCTATAGTGCAATATAACTGTAAATATTCATTTCAGGTGTGAAACAGTATTGGAAATATATCTGAATAGAGCCTTAAATTTGCCATGATGTTTAATAATGGTATTTAAAAATTTTTATTTATTTTTTAACTGAAGGATGATTGCTTTACAGAATTTTGTGGTTTTCTGTCAAACCTCCACATGAATCAGCCAGAGGTATACATATATCCCCCCTTTTGAACCTCCCTCCCATCTCCCTCCCCATCCCACCCCTCTAGGTTGATACAGAGCCCCTGTTTGAGTTTCCTGAGCCATACAGCAATTTCCCATCCATTTTACATATGGTAATGTAAGTTATTCTCTCCATACATCTCACCCTCTCCTCCCCTCTCCTCCTGTCCATAAGTTTATTCTCTATGTCTGTTTCTCTATTGCTGCCCTGCAAATAAATTCTTCAGTACCACTTTTCTAGATTCTGTAAATATGCATTAGTATACGATATTTATCTTTCTCTTTCTGACTTACTTCACTCTGTATAATAGTCTCTAGGCTCATCTACTTCATTAGAACTGACTCAAATATGTTGCTTTTTATTGGCCGAGTAATATTCCATTATGTATATGTACCACAGCTCCTTTATCCATTCATCTGTTGATGACATCTAGGTTGCTTCCGTGTTCTAGCTATTGTAAATAGTGCTGCAATGAATGGGACACACATGTCTTTTTCAGTTTTGGTTTCCTCAGGGTATATGCCTAGGAGCAGGATTTCTGGGTCATATGGGATTGCTGGTGGTTTTAATCCTAGTTTTTAAAGAAATCTCCATACCATCTCCTGTAGTGGCTGTATATATTTACATTCCCACCAACAGTGTAAGAGTGTTCCCTTTTCTCCACACCCTCTCCAGCATTTATTGTTTGTAGACCTTTTTGATGATGGCCATTCTGGCTGGTATGAAATGATATCTCATTGTAGTTTTCATTTGCATTTCTCTAATAATGAGTGATGTTGAGCATCTTTTCATGTGTTTGTTAGCCATCTGTATGTCTTCTTTGGAGAAACATCTGTTTAGGTCTTTTCCTCACTTTTTGATTGGGTTGTTTGTTTTTCTGATATTGAGTTGTATGAGCTGCTTGTATATTTTGGAAATTAATTCTTTGTCAGTTGTTTCATTTGCTATTATTTTCTCCCATTCTGAGAGTTGTCATTTCAACTTGCTTATAGTTTCCTTTGCTGTGCAAAAGCTTCTAAGTTTAATCAGGTCTCACTTGTTTACTTTTGTTTTGAATTTCCGTTACTCTAAGAGGTGGGTCATAGAGGATCTTGCTTTAATTTATGTCATTGAGTGTTCTGCCTCTGTTTTCCTCTGAGAGTTTTATAGTTTCTGGCCTTACATTTAGGTCTTTAATCCATTTTGAGTTTATCTTTCTGTGTGGTGTTAGGAAGTGGTCTAATTTCATTCTTTTACATGTAGCTGTCCAGTTTTCCCAGCACCATTTATGGAAGAGGCTGTCTTTGCCCCCTTTGTATATTCTTGCCTCCTTTGTATCTTGTTCCGTTGGTCTATATTTCTGTTTTTGTACCACGACCATACTGTCTTGGTGACTGTAGCTTTGTAGTGTAATCTGAAGTCAGGAAGCTTGATTCCTCCAGCTCCATTCTTTCTCAAGACTGCTTTGGGCATTTGGGGTCTTTTGTGTTTCCATATGAATTGTGAAACTTTTGGTTCTAGTTCTGTGAAAAATGCCATTGGTAATTTGATATGGATCAGATTGAATTTGTAGATTGTGTTTGGTAGTATAGTCATTTTTACAATATGTCATCTATGATTTCTTTCATCAGTGTCTTATAATTTTCTGTGTACAGTTCTTTTGTCTCCTTAGATACGTTTGTTCCTAGATATTTAATTCTTTTTGTTGCAATGGTGAATGGGATTGATTCCCTAATTTCTCTTTCTGATTCTTCAATTTAGTATATAGAAATGTAAGTTATTTTGTGTATTGATATTGTATCCTGTGAATTTGATAAATTCACTGATTAGCTCTAGTAATTTTCTGATAGTATCTTTAGGGTTTTCTATGTACAGTATCATGCCACCTGCAAAGAGTGAGAGCTTAACTTCTTCTTTTCTGATCTGGATTGCTTTAATTTCATTTTCTTCTCTGATTGCTCTAGCTAGGGCTTCCAAAACTATGTTGAATAATAGTGGTGAAAGTGGACACCCTTGTCTTGTTCCTGATCTTAGGAGGAATGCTTTCAATTTTTCACCATTGAGAATAATGCTTGCTGTAGGCTTATCATATATGACCTTTACTATGTTGAGGTATGTTCCTTCTATGCCCATTTCTGAAGAATTTTAATCATAAATGGGTGCTGAATTTTGTCAAAGGCTTTTTCTGCATCTATTGAGATGATCATATGGCTTTTATCTTTCAATTTGTTAACATGGTGTATCACATTGACCGATTTGCGTTTATTGAAGAATTCTTGCATCCCTGGTATAAACCCAGCTGGATCATGGTGTATGAGCTTTTTAATGTATTGTTGAATTCTGTTTGCTAACAGTTTGTTGAGGATTTTTGCATCTCTGTGTTCATCAGTGATATTGACCTGTAGTTTTCTTTTTTTGTGTTTGCCTTTGTCTGGTTTTCGTATTAGGTGATGGTGGCCTCGTAAGAATGAGTTTGGAAGTTTTCCTTCCTCTGAAATTTTTTGAAGGAGTTTTAGAAGGATAGGCATTAGCTCTTCTCTAAATGTTTGATAGAATTCTCCTGTGAAGCCATCTGGTCCTGGGCTTTTTTTAGGGAGAGGGGAGATTTTTTAAATCACAACTTCAATTTCACTGCTTGTATTTGGGTTGTTCATAATTTTTATTTTCTTCCTGGTTCAGTCTTAGAAGATTGAACTTTTCTAAGCATCTGTCCATTTCTTCCAGGTATAGTTGTTTGTAATAGTCCTTTATAATCCTTTATATTTCTGCATTGTCTGTGGTAATCACTCGCTTATCATTTCTAATTTTGTTGATTTGATTTTCACTCTTGTTTTCTGGATGAGTCTGGCTAAAGATTTGCCAATTTTGTTTATCTTCTCAAAAAACCAGCTTTTAGCTTTATTAATCTTTACTATTTTTTTCTTTCATTTCTTTTTCATTTATTTCTGCTTGGATCTTTGTGATTTCTTTCCTGATGCTAATTTTTGGGATTTTGTTCTTCTTTTCCAGTTGTTTCAGGTGTAAAGTGAGGCTGTCTAGTCGATGCTTTTCTTGTTTCTTGAGATAGGACTGTGTTGCTATAAACCTCCCTCTTAGAGCTGCTTTTGCTGCATCCCATAGGTTTTGAGTTGTCGTGTTTTCATCGTCATTTGTTTTGAGAAATTTTTTGATTTCCCTATTGATTTCTTCAGTAACCTGTTGGTTATATAGAAACATTGTTTAATCTCCATGTGTTTTTGTTTTTTACAGTTTTTTTTTCCTTGTAATTGATATCTAGTCTCATAGCATTGTGGTCAGAAAAGATGCTTTATACAATTTCAGTATTCTTAAATTTACTGAAGTTTGTGTTACCCAAGATGTGGTCTGTCCTGGAGAATGTATCATTTGCACTTGAGAAGAAAGTATATTCTTCTACATTTGGATGGAATGTCCTGAAGATATCAATGAGATCCAACTCATCTAATGTATCATTTAAGACTTGTGTTTCCTTATTAATTTTCTGTTTTGATGATCTGTCCATTAGTGTGGGTGGGGTGTTGAAGTTTCCCGCTATTATTGTGTTACTGTCAATTTTCCCTTTTACGTCTGTTCGTGTTTGTCTTATGCACTGAGGTGCTCCTGTGTGGGGTGCATAGATATTTACAGTTGTCATGTCTTCCTCTTGGACTGATCCCTTGATCATTATGCAGTGTCCTTCCTTATCTCTGGTAATATTCTTTATTTTAAGGTTTATTTTGTCTGATATAAGGATTGTTACTCCAGCTTTCTTTAGGCCTGAAGTGGCTTTCTTCAGAAAGAATATTTATGGGTGTTGTTTCTGTATCCATTCAGCCAGTCTGTGTCTTTTGGTTGGAGCATTTAATCCATTTACATTTCAAGTAATGATTGATATGTACATTCCTACTGCCATTTTCTTAATTGTTTGGGGTTTGATTTTGTATATCTGTTTCTTCTTTTATATTTCTTGATTATATAAGTCCATTTAACATTTGTTGTAAAGCTGGTTTGGTGGTACTGAATTCTCTTAACTTTCGCTTGTCTGAAAACCTTTTGATTTCTCCATCAATTTTGACTGAGATACTTTCTGGGTACAGTAATCTTGGTTGTAGATTTTTCCCTTTAAATATATCCTGCCATTCCCTTCTGGCCTAGAGTTTCTGCTGAAAGATCAGCTGTTGAGCATATGGGGTTTCCCTTGTATGTTACTTGTTGCTTCTCCCTTTCTGCTTTTAATTTTCTTTCTTTGTGTTTAGTCTTTGTTAGTTTGATTAGTATGTGTCTTGGTTTGTTTCTCCTTGGGTTTATCCTGTATGGGACTCTTTGTGCCTTTTGGACTTGACTATTTCCTTTTCCATGCTGGGGAAATTTTCAGCTATATTCTCTTCAAATAATTTCTCATGCCCTTTCTTTTTCTCTTATTCTTCTGCGACCCCTATAATTCAAATGTTGGTGCGTTTGATATGGTCCCAGTGGTCTCTGAAACTGTCATCAGCTCTTTTTGTTCTTTTTACTTTATTCTGCTCTTCAGAAGTTATTTCCACCATTTTATCTTACAGCTCACAGATTCATTCTTCTGCTTCAGATATTCTGGTACTGATTCTTTCTAGAGTTTTTTTTTTTTTCTAGAGTATTTTTAATTTCAGTTATTGTGTTGTTTGTCTCTGTAGGTTTATTCTTTTATTCTTCTAGGTCTCTGTTAACTGAGTCTTGCATTTTCTCCATTTTGTTTTCAAGGTTTTTGATCGTCTTTACTATCATTATTCTGAATTCTTTTTCAGGTAGTTTGCCTATTTCCTCTTCATTTATTTGCACTTGTGTTTCTAGTTTGTTCCTTCATTTGTGTAGTATTTCTCTTCCTTTTTGTTATATATATATTTTAAAACTTATTGTGTTTGAGGTCTCCTTTTTCCAGGCTTCAAGGCTGAATTCTTTCATCCTTTGGTTTCTGCCCTCCTAAGGTTGATCCAGTGGTTTGTGTAAGCTTCGTATAGGGTGAAATTTGTGCTGAGTTATTTTTTTTCTCTGATGGGCAAGGCTGAGTGAGGTGGTAATCCTGTCTGCTGATGATTGGGTTTGTATTTTTGTTTTGTCTGTTGTTTGGATGAGGCATTCTGCACAGGGTTCTACTGGTGGTTGGGTGTTGGTGGGTCTTGTATTCAAGTAGTTTCCTTTGTGGAAGTTCCTGCTATTTGATTCTCCCTAGGGTTAGTTCTCCGGTTGTCCAGGGTCTTAGATTCAGTGTTCCCACTGCAGAGGCTCAGGGCTTGATCTTGAGTTTTGCATGGTTCTATATATTCTTTACCACTGGTCATGTATTCCTGTCCACTCTCAGCTGGTATTCTGCCTACACTTCTGTGTCTGAAGGTGCATTCCTGATATATCCGTGGAGAGAGATGTATTCCACGACCACCTCCTCCTCCACCATCTTATTCTTCCTCTTAGGCAATAATGGTATTTTGAACTGCTATTTAAGTTTTATTTAGTAGAAAATAGACTAATGTTTAAACTCAAATTTTCCTTGTAAATATATGATAAATGATCTTTTAATTAGTGATTTATTTTTTCCTTTTCATTTTTATTGAAATATAATTGGTATACATTGTCATATTTGTTTCAGGGGTACAAGGAGCACTTGCCTTTCCACTCCTTGTCCTTGAGAGCAGTACCCATAGCCAGCCTGAGTCCTTTGCTGTAAATCCATGTTTGCATTTTGCCAGATGCTTCCAGATCGCTGGCATGTTTTGCAGCAGCTCTGTGTGACCTCTGTGGAACAGACAGATGGTCTTGTTATGCAGCCTTGTTGAGAATGTAATCTTTGTTTTCCCCTGATGGCATATGTTTGGCAGGGGGCTTTCTCTTCTCAGTTCAGTTCAGTTGCTCAGTCTTGTCCGACTCTTTGCAACCCCATGAATCGCAGCACGCCAGGCCTCCCTGTCCATCACCAACTCCCGGAGTTCACCCAGACTCGCGTCCATCGAGTCAGTGATGCCATCCAGCCATCTCATCCTCGGTCGTCCCCTTCTTCTCCTGCCCCCAAACCCTCCCAGCATCAAAGTCTTTTCCAATGAGTCAACTCTTCGCATGAGGTGGCCAAAGTACTGGAGCTTCAGCTTTAGCATCATTCCTTCCAAAGAAATCCCAGGGTTGATCTCCTTCAGAATAGACTGGTTGGATCTCCTTGCAGTCCAAGGGACTCTCAGGAGTCTTCTCCACACCACAGTTCAAAAGCATCAATTCTTCGGCCCTCAGCCTTCTTCACATTCCAACTTTCACATCCATACATGACCACTGGAAAAACCATAGCCTTGACTAGACTAACCTTAGTTGGCAAAGTAATGTCTCTGCTTTTGAATATGCTATCTAGGTTGATTATAGCTTTTCTTCCAAGGAGTAAGCGTCTTTTAATTTCATGGCTGCTTTCACCATCTGCAGTGATTTTGGAGCCCCCCAAAATAAAGTCAGTGGTTAGGACTCAGCACTTCCACTGCTGGGGCCTGGGTTCAGTCCCAGGTTGGGAAACTAAGATCTCACAAGCTGTGTGGTAGGACCAAAAAAATTTTTAAAAGACTTTGGAGTATAAAACAACCATTTTGTAAATATAATTCAGGCCAGCTTATGACAAAAATTACATGCTTTACAAATAGGTCAGAAATGAATTCAGTTTTACTCTGTACTTAGTTCTTCCCTCACCTCTCACACTCAGCTGCTTTTTGCAGTATCACTGATGCATCCTCCAAAACCCACAGAAATATCTTCTTCTTAAGCCCTACCTCCCTTAGTAGTATGACTTAAATCCTAGAAAATCCAGAGATTCTAAATACATTATATCCTATTGATTTTTTTTAAAGCAAAAATCTTTACAGTTAACTTTGGGTTATTGACTGCCATTGAGTTCTGAGAGTAAAATCTCTTCAGAAACTATGCAGTATTTATGGATGCTTTAATATATCTATTGATTCTAATTCTTAGTACATACTCTTCATATGGCCCAGTGAGAAGTGGTGGACAGAGGTTGGGAGGATGGAAGAGAAGTTGAGGTAGAATGCTTTTTTTTTTTTCTTCCAGTGAATCAAATATTTAACATAAAGTCAGAAATGTGCCTGTAAAAATGTCCTTGTATAATTTTTTTTCAGAGAATGGTTCCGTTTTCTGTATTTCATATTCAACAGAAATAATCTTAAATAGTAAGACAAAAGCAAAACTTGGAAGTAAGTCCTATTAGAAGTTTAGTCCAAATAAAGGTATTAAAAAGAAAAAGGACAAAAAATCCACATCCCTTTTTAATTAAACAACTAATCCAATTAGAAGGAGGGGGAAAATCAGGCAAAGTAGAAAGAATTAGAGGTTTAAATTTATATTTTTCAAGATTGGATTTCACAGGCAGGCTTCATAGTTGGAGTGATCTTTACTTAGTGTCCTGGTTGACAGGTTGTAAACCTCAGTATGGAAAAGGATCCAGCACACAGCAGAGGACAGAGCATCCTCAAAGGTGTGCACTGTGGTACCTTAGTAAAAATGAACTAGATTGACTGTCTGTTCCCATCACTTCCTAGAGGTCTTTACTGTTTTAGGAAACATTTAATCATTAGTTTCTTCAAATAAGTGTAATAGGATTACTGATGTTCTCCACAGTACAGTTCAGTCGCTCAGTCGTGTCCGACTCTTTGCGACCCCATGAATCATAGCACGCCACGCCTCCCTGTCCATCAACAACTCCTGGAGTTCACTCAAACTCATGTCCATTGAGTCGGTGATGCCATCCAGCCATCTCATCCTCTGTCATCCCCTTCTCCTCCTGCCCCCAATCTTTCCCAGCATCAGAGTCTTTTCCAATGAGTCACCTCTTCGCATAAGGTGGCCAAAGTACTGGAGTTTCAGCTTTAGCATCATTCCTTCCAAAGAACACCCAGGACCGATCTCCTTTAGAATGGACTGGTTGGATCTCCTTGCAGTCCAAGGGACTCTCAAGAGTCTTCTCCAACACCACAGTTCAAAAGCATCAATTCTTCAGTGCTCAGCTTTCTTCACAGTCTAACTCTCACATGTATGGACATGGCCACTGGAAAAACCATAGCCTTGAGTGGTCCCATCACTTAATGGCAAATTGATTGGGAAAAAGTAGAAACTGTGACAGATATTCTCTCTTGGGCTCCAGAATCACTATGGACAATGACTGTAGCCACAGAATTAAAAGATGCTCGCTCCTTGGAAGAAAGTCTGTGACAAACCTAGACAGCATATTAAAAAGCATAGACATCACTTTGCCAACAAAGGTCCATCTAGTCAAAGCAATGTTTTTCCCAGTGGCCGTGTATGGATGTGAGAGATGGACCATAAAGAAAACTGAGTGCTAAAGAATTGAAGAATTGTGGTGCTAGAGAAGATTCTTGAAAATCCCTTGAAATTCAAGGAGATCAAACCAGTCAATCATAAAGGAAGTCAACCCTGAATATTCATTGGAAGGACTGATGCCGAAGCTGAAGCTCCAATACTTTGACCCCTTGATGTGAAGAGCCGACTCTTTGGAAAAGACCCTGATGGTAGGAAAAACTGAGGGCAAGAGGAGAAGAGGGTGACATAGGATGAGATGGTTGGATGGTATCACTGACTCAATGGACATGAGTTTAAGCAAACTCAGGGTGATAGTGAAGGAAGCCTGGCACACTGCAGTCTGTGGGTCGCAGAGAGGCGGGGGCGGTTTAGCAACTGAACAACAGCTATATAGTCATCCCTGGATATCTGCAGGGAGGGAGACACGAGGGAGGATTGATACGAAAAAGGTGCTGAAGTCCCTTAAATAAAATGACACAGTTCTTGCATGGAACACCCCACCGACCCTCTTGTATACTTTTAATCACCTCAATTACTTATAATGCCTAATATGCTGGAAATGCTGTGTGAATGATTGCTGGAGTGCAGTCATTTGGGAACTTTATGGAATTTTTTTTCCCCAAATATTTTGGATCTGCATTTGGTTGAATCCATGAATTCGGAGCCCAGGATGCAGAGGGCTGACCACATCATGAATCATGCTGGTCACCAGGACCACAGAGATACACAGGACGTGGCCCTTCTCTTACAGAAGTTGTAAACATGTCTGCACATCACCAGTAAGACATGGTGGTATCCATGGCACAATACAGAGCAAATGAAAGGTTCTGTGTTGTTCTAGAGAGAAACTGGTTATAGGAGGGGTTGAGGTGGGCAAGGCAGGCTTTGCAGCAGATGTTGTACCTTTGTCAGTATTCTTCTGTTGCATCATATTCCAAAAGCAAAATTTATCAAACCCTCAGAAGATTGACCAATCTGTCATCAAATCTTCTTTCCCTGCTAAAAGAAGTTTTCTTGGAGGAACTAGTCTTTGCTAATTAATCCCATCAACAGAAATACCTGCCTTTCAGAATAATCAGTGAGTTCAAAACAGAACCATCGCTTCACTTAAAAGTTGATCAGGTTCTGTCATGTACAGCAGTTTTTGGCTGGGCTGCTTTTCTGTGTAAACAACAAATAATCTTGAAGGGATTTTACCTTCTGAGGACTAGACTCAAACCCAACAGAGGGTGACCTACTCAAATTTCTTCATGCACTTAGAAAATGAAGTATTTAGGCTGGTTTGAAACATCTTTGTGAATGATAGAGACATTGAAATAAAAAATAACAATCATCCAGATTCTCCATAAAGCATAAGTTTGTGTTTTGGTCAGCCTATAAAATTTTCTACCTTATGTTAAAATGTAGAAAATCCTCTCCCATAAAGAAACAAATTTAGAATTACAAATTTTTAGCTTGAGATTTTCAAGGGTAAAAGAAGACACTTGGGAAGGTAAAGCCTGGAGCTATTTTTGTATCAAAAAGAAAATTCAGGAGAATCAAAATCTTTTATTTTTGTTCCATGACTTAATAATTCAACTGTACTTTTCTTTCTCCCAAAGCAGATAGGCATAGACAATGATTGCATTGGTAAATAGGTACTTTTTCTTTTAGAAATCTTATAACAGCATTAGGATCAAATTCCTCCCAAATTTAATTTGATTAACTTCTTAATAAGAAATACCATTTTTAAGTAAAAGTATTGCATTCCAGGGAGTATTATAGTTTATTTGGCATGTGGGATCTGAGATCCCTGAGCAGGAATTGAACCTGTGCCCCGCTACAGTGGAAGCTCAGAATCCTAGCCACTGGACTGCCAGAGAAGTCCCTCCAGAGGGTATTATAAACAGCTAAAAATTAAAAAAAAAAGGGAAATCATATTGATTTAAACCATGCTGGAATAAATATTTTGCACATTACCAGTAGCCAATAATGGTTTCCCTGATAGCTCAGTTGGTAAAGAATCTGCCTACAATGCAGGAGACCCTGGTTCAATTCCTGGGTCAGGAAGATCCCCTGGAGAAGGGATAGGCTACCCACTCCAGTTTTCTTGGGCTTCCCTTGTGGCTCAGCTGGAAAGAATCCACCTGCAATCCAGGAGACCTGGGTTCAATCCCTGGGTTGGGAAGATCCCCTGGAGAAGGGAAAGGCTACCCACTCCAGTATTGTGGCCTGGAGAGTTCCATGGACTGTATAGGCCATGGGGTCACAAAGAGTCAGACATGACTGAGAGAGTTTCACTTTCACTTTTGATAGCCAATAATATTTGGAAGATTTGGAGATGATCTGATTTGTATTACACATGTACACTTTAAAACACCTCAGTCAAGATTTACCTCAGATGCTAAGAAATATGAAAATATGTAGAGTTTTGCTGTATTTAAGATCATTATCTAAAAACTGCTTGGTTTTTGTTTTTCCAGAGAGCACAGTCAGATGAACTGGAAAAAATTGAAAAGCATGGTCGGTCCTCCAAAGACAAGGAAAACGCCAAGTCTCTGGACAAGCCTGAGCAGTAAGCACACGGTGGACCCCATGGGCAGCATGCAGGCCATGGGGGGCTCTTTCCATTGGGAAAATGAAGTGTCTTCTGTGCATCAGTGTCAGGAATGATGTGAGGATGAACGTGTTTATGTGCCTCGTCTTTTTCCTCTTAACTTGGCTTTGTTTCTTTAGGTTCCTTTATGAACTGTCACTAATCCCCAACTTTTCAGAGCGAGTCTTTTGCATCCTGTTTCAGTCCACATTTTCAGAAAGCATTTGCTCAATTCGGCGCAAACTGGAGCTGCTGCAGAAGTTGTGTGAGGTGGGTGCTTGGGTTCTGATACCTAATTGTGCTCAGTCATGTTCATATTTCAAACAAACTGTCTTTTACGTACAGTAAATACTTACAATTGAGTACTATTTGAATGCATTTTCTTTATTTTCCTCCATTTTGCGGAGAGCCCCTCAACAAATTGTTAGTGATTCCAACCAAATGCTTCAGGAATAGCTTTATGACTCGACAGAAGAGAAATATTCTTCTGAAAATAAAGAGCAAATGCTTGGCAGAAATGACCAATATTAACATCTAAAACAGTTTGTCAAAATTTAATAGTACCATTCATTCTGGTTGTGGTAAATTATTTTGAAAAGTAGAATTATGTCATTAAAGAGATTTTCAGAGGAAGTGACCCACAAATTCAAGTTAAACTGTGTGCTTTGGAAGAAGTGAGTGTGAACCTTTCAGGGATAAATCTAAATTTGGAAATTAAACTTTATAACTGTTTCGGTTTCCCACACCTTATGCTAAAAATGTTACACAGAGGCAGGTGCAGCCGGACTGATGGCAGTGACATTATACTGTGGTGGTTCTCATGTTATGGGTATATTTGGTTTCCTTGCAATTACACCACAGAAGCATCCTAGGCTGGTACCTCTCAGCTGGAGAAGCACAACCTGCATGCTGTTAGTGGTGCAGCTTTTTCAAAGTTACCTTTGGAGACGCTGTTCTTAAATATACCTAAAATGAGCACTGACGAAGTTTGGATATGACCCATAATTATTAGCATGATCTGAATATCTGCCACTGACTTAAGAAAATTCAAACAGTAAGTGAGAAACTCTTCTTTATCCTGTTTTACAGACATTAAAACATGGCTCAGGGGTTATGCAGGTTTTGGGTTTGGTTCTTGCATTTGGCAACTACATGAATGGTGGAAATAATACTCGGGGACAGGCAGACGGTTTTGGATTAGATATTCTCCCGAAGCTGAAAGATGTTAAAAGCAGTGTAAGTATTTTGAGTGAGTGAATGTAGCAAACTGAGGAGTGGATGTCTGTTTTGTAATAAGTTGAACTGTAAACCAGTGCGATAAATGTTTATGCTCCAAGGTCAAAAGTTCGATTGTGTACTGAGCCAGATAAAGGTAATGGCCACCATATATTTGTGATCGAGAGAAGAATAATTTTCCTAAAGTGAGTAATTTTGAATCCTGTATCTAATGAATAACTGAATAGACAGTATTTTAAAGTAAAAATAACTAATTTTTACTTTCTTTACCATGTCTGCTAATATTTATCTATTTGGATCTGAGGACTAGTTAATTTTTATGAATTAAACAGTATATCCATCACTTTCTTCTTCTCTCTATGTTAAACAAGTGACCCCCAAGAGGCCCAGATTTTAAAAGCAAAACAAAGATGAGTGAAAGTCACTCAGTCATGTCTGACTCTTTGTGACCCCATGGGCTATACAGTCTGTGGAATTCTCCAGGCCAGAATACTGGCGTGGGTAGCCTTTCCCTTCTCCAGGGGGTCTTCCCAACTCAGGGATCAAACTCAGGTCTCCCACATTACAGGCAGATTCTTCACCAGCTGAGCTACAAGGGAAGCCCAAGAATACTGGAGTGGGTAGCCCATCCCTTCTCCAGTGGATCTTCTCAACCTAGGAATTGAACCGGGATCTCCTGTATTGTAGGTGGATTCTTTACCAACTGAGCTATCAGGAAAGCCCAAATGTAAAAGATGACTCTCTTTTTCTCCATATAATCCTCTCTTTGATATTGGTATATATGGGAACATCTGAGGCCTCTTTGTGAAGCTGCTTTAATCTCTATCCTTTAGAAATAAATTCTATTATTTTAAAAGTTTACGATGTCAGACTTTAACCACTCTGGTGGTTTCCTTGATCTTATATTTCTACCAACACTCTCTTAATCTCTTAGACATTAATTTTAAGCAAACACAAGTAGAGAAATAGAATTTTTAAAAAAAATTAGGCTTCCTAAAGGATGTTCTCATGCCTACCAATATCGAAGAGAGGATTATATGGAGAAAAGAAAATCATCTTTTAAATATTTTTTTCTCCATAGGATCTTCCTGATATTGGTAGGCGTGTGAAAATCTAAGTGCTTCTGCAAGCATAATTATTTTTCTTAAAATTAACATCTAAGAGATTATGAGAGTGTTGGTAGAAATATAAGATCAAGGAAACCACCAGAGTGGTTAAAGTCTGACATTGTAAACTTTGAAAATAATAGCACTTATTTCTAAAGGATAGAGATTATAGAAGCTTCACAAAGATCTATATGATGAAGGAAATGTTTTTAAAATATTAAGTTCAAGTGAGGGAATTCCCAGGTGGCACTAGTGATAAAGAATGTGCCTGCCAGTGAAGGAGACATAAGAGATCCTGGATCAGGTTCGATTCCTAGGTCGGGAAGATCCCCTGGAGGAGGGCATGGCAACCCACTCCAGTATTCTTGCTGAAGAATCCCATGGATAGAGAAACCAGGCAGGCTACAGTCCACTGGGTCGCAAAGAGTTGGACGTGACTGAAGCGACTTAACATGCATGCCTGCAAGTTTAAGTGAACAATTGGCCTATAAAAATGAAAATATAGAGAATTGTCCTCCTAGATAAGAAAATAATAATTATAAGGAAATAATCTCCCTGACAGAAGGGAGATACTTATTTTGCTTTTTTTTGCCGGTCAACAACTCACTGGTTTATTTAGTCATTACACTCATATGATCATTTGACATTCTTTTATCCAGCTTCTATGAAATGCCAGACACTGTACATTTCCAAAATTGGGAAAAGCATAGTCCTTTCTTGGAACACCAACAGTATATAACTTTTGTGATTTTTATGGTTCTATTTGTTCAAATGCCTTTTTATTTGTACGACACACAGTTTCTCAGGAACCTTCAATATGTCAACCTGATAAATCACATTTTTTCAAAATTTATTCTTCTAAACACATGGTAGGTTTTGAATAGTTCTTTTTTTAAGATTTATTTATGTATTTATTTTTGTGCTGGGTCTTTGCTGCTGCACATGCAGTCTTTCTCTAATTTCAGTGAGTGGGGGCTGCACTCCAGTTGCAGTGCACAGGCTTCTCGTTGCAGTGGTTTCTCTTGTTCTGGAGCATGGGCTCTAGGTGTGCAGGCTTCCGTAGTTGCAGCTCTCAGGCTCTGGAACATGAGCTCAGCAGTTGTGGCACATGGGCTTAGCCCCACAGCATGTGGAATCTTCCTGGATCAGGAATCCAACTTGTGTTCCCTGCATTGGCAAGTGGATTCTTAACCACTGGACCACCAGGGAAATAATAGTTCTTAACAGCTGATTGTTGGATTGAAACAAGTAATTTTTGCAAATAACATTAAAATATAAGTATAATCAATAAATGTTATAAAAAATGAATCTGAAATAGATTCTTATGGTCATAATTATATATGTATAATGGATTATTTGTTTTTTGTATTGGTTAATGTATCTTATTCAATCCTCCTATAAGTTAAATTTCATTAATTTAAATAAGGAATGATATGGATAAAACAATCAAGAAGTAAGATTTTTTAATAATTTAACTTGCATTCTCACAAGGGCTATGCGAAGTCTATTCGGTTCTTTCTCTATAAAATAAAGATAACTATATCTGTATAGTTTCATAGACTTGCACTTGTGGAACTGATACTCAGATCACTCAGAATTACCTAGGCACTTAATAAGTGTTTTGTTAATTGACTGAGGTATTGCTGATCATTTCACTGATTTACAAGTCAGGAAAGACAAAGGAAGTTAGTTGCTTAAATCATTTTACAAGTAATCCTGCTTCTAATAAATGTACTACTTTTGTTATTATAGCTATGTATTTCCGTGTAATCAATGTATATAGTAAAATATGTTGTTGTTGCTGCTTAGTTGTTAAGTCATGTCCAACTCTTTGCAACCCCATGAACAGTAGCCCACCAGGCTCCTCTCTCCGTGGGATTTCCCAGGCAAAAATCCTGGAGTGGGCAGCCATTTCCTTCTCCAGGGGATTTTCCCCACCCAGGGATTGAACCCCTGTTTCCTGCATTGGCAGGTGGATTCTCTATTGCTGAGCCACCAGGGAAGCTCATAATATGTTCAGGGAGTCTGTGTTGTGTTAGTCACTCACTCGTGTCCAACTCTTTGTGACCCCATGGACTGTAGCCACCAGGCTCCTCTATCCATGTGATTTTCTAGGCAAGAACACTGGATTGGGTTGTCATTCCCCTCTCCAGGGGATCTTCCCGACCCAGGGATTGAACCTGCATCTCTCGCATTGGCAGGCAGGTTCTTTACCATCAGAGCCACCAGGAAAGCCCATCAGGGAGTCTAATAGATATATTATCATGTCCCGTCAGACTTGTTTATAAAGGAATGTTGCTCTTTTTATCAATGAGGGGAAAGACATGGTTAGATTAAATATTCCAGAAAACAAAGTTTTTATTATAGGGTATGTTTTAAAAAACATGTATTTGATTTCATACATCCCGATTATCTAGTATTTATTTTGAGAATTAAAAAAACATATTTTAATGCTTCTAAATGTGCCAGAAAAGAAGGTGAAAAGCTCTTTGAAGATTGTTAGATATGAAGCAGTTTTTCTTCTTTAGAACTACATACATTGCATTTTTATAGCTGCACAGATACTAATTCTTGAATCTCAGTTGCTGACATAATTTATATTTGCATTTTTAAAGCTCCAGCTTACTTGAGATAATACTTAACTTTTAAATTTTATTAATCTACTTAGTAATAAACCTCAGTCAAACTTCCTGTTGGAGTGGTCCCTATTGGTTCAGCCATACAGAAATGCTGGTGTCATTTAGTCATTTCTGTTTAGATAGTAGTAATACCTGTAGTTACACCTGTTAATAATAAGAAATAAGATTAATGAATTAATTTTCTGGTTGAGGAAGGTGAAAGCAGGAAGGTGTGTACAACTGAGACAACCCTCGAAACAGTTGTGCTTCCACTTGGGGCTCAGGTGGGAACAGAGGTGGGGAGCACAAGACCATCTGGGCCATTAAACTAAAGTAACATGAAACAGAGAACGTCTCCTTTCATCCTAAATATTCTCATCTACATGTGTGGGTTTAATGGGATGAATTTTATTTAATGCCGTATATTTAGTCATTTTTAAAAATGTATTTCTACTCACTTTGGTCTCTCTGCCTAGGACAATAGCAGAAGCCTGTTGTCATATATCGTGTCATATTATCTTCGCAATTTTGATGAGGTGAGATAATGTTTGCAGAGTCACACTTTGTTATTCCCTGTTGTGGAGCGATGTGGTCGTGTTTCATGTTGTTTGTCATTGCTGCTGCTGTTCTGTCCTCATTTATTTAAACGTTCTGTGCTTCATGCTGACCAGGACGCTGGGAAAGAACAATGCGTGTTTCCACTGCCTGAACCCCAGGACCTCTTTCAGGCCTCACAGATGAAGTTTGAAGATTTTCAAAAAGACCTCAGAAAACTCAAGAAAGACCTGAGAGGTAACTTACAATGTTAAGGAAACTCAGTTGTTATTTATGCTTCTTTAATGAGAGAATAGATTTTTCAGTATTTCTAAAGAAAGTAAACATCAATGTAAATAAACATTTTCATATGTGGCAAAATAAAAATTTTACAAGTAATCTTATCCTTTGTCTTTTAAAAAAGAAATGTGTATTAGAAATCTAGTTATTTAATCACATCTTGGTTATTGGAATAGCATCCTCTTTCATCAGGGACAAATTGTACTGTCTTCCTTTCACTTTATGTTCAAGAATATTTGTACATTTATCATATCTTGTTAAAAGACACATATTTCCTCCCCACCTGCCCTTGGTATACTTGCCTAAGATTTTATGGCATGTGAACTTTCCTGGGAAGAAAACATTTTTTCATGTATTTGGTTAAAAAAGAAGAAGAAGATGCATGTGTAATGCTTTGCTGTTACTGGTCAGTTGCTAAGTCGTGTCTGACTCTGTGACCCCATGGACTGCAGCACACCAGGCTTCCCTGCCTTTTACTGCCTCTCAGAGTTTGCCCACACTCGTGTCCACGGGGGCTTCCCAAGTGCACTAGTGGTAAGAACCCACCTGACCACGCAGGAGACAGAGGAGATGCAGGCTCTGTCCCTGGGCTGGGAAGACCACCTGGAGAAGAGCGTGGCAGTCCACTCCAGTATTCTTGCCTGGAGAACCCCCATGGACAGAGGAGACTGGCTGGATACAGTCCATAGGGTCTCAAAGAGGCACACAGGCTCGCATGTCCGTTGAGTTGGTGATGCCATCCACCATCTCATCTCTGTCACCCCTTCTCTTACTGCCCTCAGTCTTTCCCAGCATCAGGGTCTTTTCCAATGAGTCGGCTCTTCGCATCAGGTGCCCAAAGTATTGGAGCTTCAGCTTGAGCATCAGCCCTTCCAGTGACTCTTCAGGATTGATTTCCTTTAAACTGACTGGTTTAATCTCCTTGGTGTCCAACTGACTCTTAAGAGTCTTCTCAATTGTTAGTTGAGAAGTGTTAGATCATTTTGAAGAAACTTTGAAATTCTTCAGAATGGTAAATTTAAAGTAATGCACAAAAGCAAATAGTTTACAATTTTTATTTTTTGTAAATCTCCTTTCATCTGTCCTACCTTTACAAATGAGGTACAGTTGGCTTATAATATTATTAGTTTCAGGCGTACAACTTAATAATGATAAAGGTCCGTATAGTCAAAGCTATGGTCTTTCCAGTGATCATGTATGGACGTGAGAGTTGGACCATAAAGAAGGCTGAGTGCCTAAGAATTGATGTTTTCAAATTGCAGTGGTGGAGAAGACTTTTAAGAGTCCCTTCGGCAGCAAGGAAATCAAACCAGTCAATTCTAAAGGAAATCAACCCTGAATACTCATTGGAAGGACTGATACTGAAGCTCCAATACTTTGGCCACCTGATGTGAAGAGCCAATTCATTGGAAGAGACCCTGAGGGTGGGAAAGATTGAGGGCAGGAGAAGGGAGTGACAGAGATGAGATGGTTGGATGGCATCACAGATTCAATGGACATGAACTTGGGCAAACTCTAGGAGATAGTGAGGGTTGGGGAAGCCTGGCATACTGCACTGAACAACAACAAAATTTTCATACATTATGCACCAGCGTTATTATAGTGCTATATTCCCCATGCTGTACCTTGCATCCCTGTGACTTATTTATTTTGTAACTGGCAGTTTGTGTCTCTTTAATCCCTTTCACCTATTTCACTCACCTGCTTTATCTCCTTTTCATGAAGTTTCTTCATTTAAGGAGTTCAGAATACCACAACTTTCAATTTAAGCCTCTTTCTCACTATTTAAGCAGTCAGGGAGGACATTTATGTGAGATTTTCATTGCATGTTGTATTGCTAGATGAAAAGAGGCTTATTTACCCCAGAAGCCAAAAAGATGATACAACATTTTAAAGAGATTCTATCCTAGTGATCTATAATCAAATTTATAGAGTTGTTATATTCTGATCATAGATGCTTTTATATAGACTTATATCACCATAGTAACATTATATAGTTTGCTTCAGTTCAGTTCACTCGCTTAGTCGTGTCCCACTCTTTGCAACCCCATGAATTGCAGCACACCAGGCCTCCCTGTCCATCACCAACTCCCAAGAGTTCACTCAAACTCATGTCCATCGAGTCGGTGATGCCATCCATCCATCACATCCTCTATCCTCGCCTTCTCCTCCTGCCCCCAATCCCTCCCAGTATCAGAGTCTTTTCCAATGAGTCAACTCTTTGCATGAAGTGGCCAAATATCAGAGTTTCAGCCTCATAATCAGTCCTTCCAATGAACACCTTGGACTGATCTCCTTTAGAATGGACTGGTTGGATCTCCTTGCAGTCCAAGGGACTCTCAAGAGTCTTCTCCAACACCACAGTTCAAAGGCATCAATTCTTCAGTGCTCAGCTTTCTTCACAGTCCAACACTCACATACATACATGACCACTGGAAAAACTATAGCCTTGACTAGACGCACCTTTGTTGGCAAGATAATAGCTCTGCTTTTAAATATGCTATCTAGATGGGTCATAACTTTCCTTCCAAGAAGTAAGTGTCTTTTAATTTCATGGCTGCTTTCACCATCTGCAATGATTTTGGAGCACAAAAAAATAAAGTCTGACACTGTTTCCACTGTTTCCCCGTCTATTTCCCATGGAGTGATGGGACCGGATTCCATGATCTTTGTTTTCTGAATGTTGAGCTTTAGGCCAACTTTTTCCACTCCCTCTTTCACTGTCATCAAGAGGCTTTTTAGTTCCTCTTCACTTTCTGCCCTAAGGGTGGTGTGATCTGCATATCTGAGGTTATTGATATTTCTCCCGGCAATCTTGATTCCAGCTTGTGCTTCTTCCAGCCCTGCATTTCTCATGATGTACTCTGCATGTAAGTTAAATAAGCAGGGTGACAATATACAGCCTTGACGTACTCCTTTTCCTATTTGGAACCAGTTTGTTGTTCCAAGTCCAGTTCTAACTGTTGCTTCCTGACCTGCATATAGGTTTCTCAAGAGGCAGGCCAGGTGGTCTGGTGATCGCATCTCTTTCAGAATCTTCCACAATTTATTGTGATCCACACAGTCAAAGGCTTTGGCATAGTCAATAAAGCAGAAATTGATGTTTTTCTGAAACTCTCTTGCTTTTTTGATGATATAGGGGATGTTGGCAATTTGATCTCTGGTTCCTCTGCCTTTTCTAAAACCAGCTTGACCATCTGGGAGTTCACGGTTCACCTACTGCTGAAGCCTGGCTTGGAGAATTTTGAGCATTACTTTACTAGCGTGGGAGATGAGTCAGTTGTGTGGTAGTTTGAGCATTCTTTGGCATTGCCTTTCTTTGGGATTGGAATGAAAACGGATCTTTTCCAGTCCTGTGGCCACTGCTAAGTTTTCCAAATTTGCTGGCATATTGAGTATAGCACTTTCACTTCAGGATTTGAGATAGCTCCACTGGAATTCCATCATCTCCACTAGCTTTGTTCATAGTGATGCTTTCTAAGGCCCACTTGACTTCACATTCCAGAATGTCTGGCTCTAGGTGAGTGACCAAACCATCGTGATTATCTTGGTCATGAAGATCTTTTTTGTACACTTGTTCTGTGTATTCTTGCCACCTCTTCTTAATATCTTCTTCTTCTGTTAGGTCCATACCATTTCTGTCCTTTATTGAGCCCATCTTTGCATGAAATATTCCCTTGGTATCTCTAATTTTCTTGAAGAGATCTCTAGTCTTTCCCATTCTATTGTTTTCTTCTATTTCTTTGCACTGATCACTGAGGAAGGCTTTCTTATCTCTTCTTGCTGTTCTTTGAAACTCTGCATTTAGATGCTTATATATTTCCTTTTCTCCTTTGCTTTTTGCTTCTCTTCTTTTCACAGCTATTTGTAAGGCCTCCTCAGACAGTCATTTTGCATTTTTGCATTTCTTTTCCATGGGGTTGGCCTTGATCCCTGTCTCCTGTACAATGTCACGAACCTCATTCCATAGTTCATCAGGGACTCTATCTATCAGACCTAGTCTAGTCCCTTCAATCTATTTCTCACTTCCACTGTATAATCATAAGGAATTTGATTTAGGTCATACCTGAATGGTCTAGTGGTTTTCCTTACTTTCTTCAATTTAAGTCTGAATTTGGCAATAAGGAGTTCATAATCTGAGCCACAGTCCACTCCTGGTCTTCTTTTTGCTGACTGTATAGGGCTTCTCCATCTTTGGCTGCAAAGAATATAATCAATTGATTTCAGTGTTGACCATCTGGTGATGTCCATGTGTAGAGTCTTCTCTTGTGTTGTTGGAAGAGGGTGTTTGCTATGACCAGTGCGTTTTCTTGGCAAAACTCTATTAGCCTTTGCTCTGCTTCATTCCGAACTCCAAGGCCAAATTTGCCTGTTACCCCAGGTGTTTCTTGACTTCCTAGTTTTGCATTCCAGTCCCCTATAATGAAAAGGACATCTTTGTTGGGTGTTAGTTCTAAAAGGTCTTGTAGGTCTTCATAGAACCATTCAACTTCAGCTTCTTCAGCGTTACTGGTTGGGGCATAGGCTTGGATTACTGTGATATTGAATGGTTTGCCTTGGAAACGAACAGAGATCATTCTGTCATTTTTGAGATTGCATCCGAGTACTGCATTTCGGACTCTTTTGTTGACCATGATGGCTACTCCATTTCTTCTAAGGGATTCCTGCCTGCAGTAGTAGATATAATGGTCATCTGAGTTAAATTCACCCATTCTAGTCCATTTTAGTTCGCTGATTCCTAGAATGTTGACGTTCACTCTTGCCGTCTCCTGTTTGACCACTTCCAATTTGCCTTGATTCATGGACCTGACATTCCAGGTTCCTATGCAATATTGTTCTTTACAGCATTGAATCAGTCTTGCTTATATCACCAGTCCCATCCACAACTGGGTGTTGTTTTTGCTTTGGCTCCATCCTTTCATTCTTTCTGGAGTTATTTCTCCACTTATCTTCTGTAGCATATTGGGCACTTACCAACCTGAGGAGTTCCTCTTTCAGTGTCCTATCATTTTGCCTTTTCATACTGTTCATGGGTTCTCAAGACAAGAATACTGAAGTGGTTTGCCATTCCCTTCTCCAGTGGACCACATTCTGTCAGACCTCTCCACCATGACCCTCCCATCTTGGGCGACCCCACACGAGATGGCTTAGTTTCATTGAGTTAGACTAGGCTGTGGTCCTAGTGTGATTAGATTGACTGGTTTTCTGTGATTATGGTCTCAGTGTGTCTGCCCTCTCGCAACACCTATCATCTTACTTGGGTTTCTCTTACCTTGGACGTGGGGTATCTCTTCATGGCTGCTCCAGCAAAGCACAGCCGCTGCTCCTTACCTTGGACAAAGGGTATCTCCTCACGGCCGCCCCTCCTTACCTTGAACATGGAGTAGCTCCTCTCAGCCCTTCTGCACCCACGCAGCCTCCGCTCCTTCGATGTGGGGTTGCTCCTCTCTGCCACCTTCCCTGACCTCGGGCGTGTGGTAGCTCGTATAGTTTGCTTGCTGGTGCTAGTGCTGCTAAGTCGCTTCAGTCGTGTCCAACTCTGTGCGACCTCATAGACGGCAGCCCATCAGGTTCCCCCGTCCCTGGGATTCTCCAGGCAAGAACACTGGAGTGAGTTGCCATTTCCTTCTCCAATGCATGAAACTGAAAAGTGAAAGTGAAATCGCTTAGTCGTGTCCGACTCTTAGCGACCCCATGGGCTGCAGCCTACCAGGCTCCTCCGTCCATGGGATTTTCCAGGCAAGAGTACTGGAGTGGGGTGCCGTTAATATTTATTGTATGCCTGAGGCATGATAGGCCTTTGCTAGGTGCCGTGAGTACCAAAGATACAAGCATCACTGTCAAGAATTAGTGAAATCCTGCCCCTTAGGTGCTCCCCTGAGAATATCAAATATGGGTGCTCATGGATTGATTATACTCTTTGCAGTTGAAGATGGTGAAGCTCTATACAAGCAGCAAAAAAAAAAAAAAAAAAAAAAGACCAGGAGCTGATAGTGGCTCAGATCATGAACAGCTTATTGAAAAATTCAGACTTAAATTCAAGAAAGTAGGGAAAACCTCTAGGCCATTCAGGTTTGACCTAAATTACATCCCTTATGATTATACAGTGGAAGTGACAAGCAGATTCAAGGGATTAGACCTGATAGAGTGCCTGAAGAACTATTGGACAGAGGTTTGTGACATTTTACCAGAGACAGTGATCAAGACCATTCCCGAGAAAAAGAAATGCAAAAAGGCAAAATGGATTTCTGAGGAGGCCTTACAAATAGCCAAGAAAAAAAGAGAGGCTAAAGGCAAAGAAGAAAAGGAAAGATATACCCATTTGAATACAGTGTTCCAAAGAATAGCAATGAGAGATAAGAAAGCCTTCCTAGTCATCAATGCAAAGAAATAGAGGAAAACAATAGAATGGGAAAGACTAGAGATCTCATCAAGAAAATTAGGGATACCAAGGGAATATTTCATGCAAAGATGGGCTTGATGAGGGACAGAAACTGTATGGACCTAACAGAAGTGGAAGATATTAAGAAGAAGGTGGGTAGAATACACACAAGAACTATACCAAAAAGGTCTTAATGACCCAGATAACCACGATGGTGTGATCACTCATTTAGAGCCAGACATCCTGGAATGCAAAGCCAAGGAGGCCTGAGGAAGTATCACTACTAACAAAGCTAGTGGAGGTGATGGAATTCCAGTTGAGCTATTTCAAATCGTAAAATATGATGCTGTGAAAGTGCTGCACTCAATATGCCAGCAAATATGGAAAACTTAGCAGTGACCACAGGGCTAGAGAAGGCCAGTTTTCATTCCAGTCTCAAAGAAGTACAATGCTGAAGAATGTTCAAACAGTTGAACTATTGAACTCATTTCACATGTTAGTAAATTAATATTCAAAATTCTCCAAGCCAGACTTCAACAGTATGTGGACCAAGAACTTCCAGATGTTCAACCTGGATTTAGAAAAGGCAGAAGAACCAGAGATCAAATTGCCAGCATCCATTGGATCATAGAAAAAGCAAGAGAATTTCAGGAAAACATCTACTTCTGCTTTATTGACTATGCTAAAGCCTTTGACTGTGTGGATCACAACAAACTGGAAAATTCTTAAAACAGATGGGACTATCAGACCACCTAACCTGCCTCCTGTGAAATCTGTATGCAGGTCAAGAAGCAACAGTTAGAACAGACATGGGACAACGGACTTGTTCCAAACTGGGAAAGGAGTATGTCAAGGCTATATATTGTCACCCTGCTTATTTAACTTACATGCAGAGTACATCATGCGAAATTCCAGGCTGGATGAAGCACAAGCTGGAACCAAGATTGCCTGAAGAAATATCAATAACCTCAGATATGCAGATGACACCCCTCTTATGGCAGAAAGAGAAGAGGAACTAAAGAACCTCTTGATAAAGGTGAAAGAGGAGAGTGACAAAACTGGCTTAAAACTCAAGATTCAAAAAACTAAGATTATGGCATCTGGTCCCATCACTTCATGGCAAATAGATGAGGAAACAATGGAAGCAGTGACAGACTTTATTTTCTTTGGCTCCAGAATCACCTCAGATGGTGACTGCAGCCGTGAAATTAAAAAACACTTGCTCCTTGGAAGAAAAGCTATGACAAACCTAGACAGCATATTAAAAAGCTGAGACTTTTCTTTGTTGACAAAAGTCTGTCTAGTACTTTTAAGTCAGCAAATCTGGAAATTTCAGCAGTGGCCATGGGACTGGAAAAAGTCAGTTTTCATTTCAATCCCAAAGGGCAATACTAAGAATGTTTAAACTACCCTGTAGTTGCACTCATTTCACATGCTAGCAAGGTTATGCTCAAAATCCTTCAAGCTAGGCTTCAGCAGTAAATGAACTGAGAACTTTCAGATGTACAAGCTGGGTTTTGAAGAGGCAGAGGAACGAGAGATCAAATGACCAACATTCGCTGCATCATGGAGAAAGCAAGGGAGTTCCAGAAAAACATCTACTTCCACTTCACTGACTACACAAAAGCCTTTGTGTATTTCACAACAAACTGGGGAATTCTTAAAGAAATGGGAACACTAGACCAGCTTACCTGTCTTCTGAGAAACCTGAATGTGAGTCAAAGGAGTAACAGTCAGAACAGTACCTGGAACAATTGACTGGTTCCACATTGGGAAAGGAGTAGGACAGGGTTGTATATTGTCACCCTACTTATTTAACGTATATGCAGAGTACATTATGCGAAATGCCAGGCTGGATGAAGCTCAAGCCTGGATGAAGCACATGCTGGAGTCAAGATTGCCAGGAGCAATATCAGCCACCTTAGATATGCAGATGATACCATTCTAATGGCAGAAAATGAAGAGGAACTAAAGAGCTTCTTGATGAGGGTGTAAGAGGAAAGCTGGCTTAAAACTCAACATTCAAAAAACTAAGATCTTGGCTTCCAGTTCCATCACTTCATAGAAAACTGAAGGGGAAAAAGTGGAAACAGTGCCAGATTTTATTCTGGGGGGCTCCAAAACCACTGTGGATGGTGACTGCAGCCATGAAATTAAAATATAGTTGCTCCTTCACAGCAAACTTTGAGAAATGTAGGAAAACTTTGAGAAACCTACAGATGTGAGAGATGGACCATAAAGAAGGCTGAGTGCTGAAGAACTGATGCTTTCAAATTGTGGTACTGGAGAAGACTCTTGACTGCTTGTGAAATGCAAATCAGAACCACAATGTGGTATCACCTCACACTTTTCAGAATGGTTATCATCAAAAACACAACAAATGTTGGTAAGGATATGGAGAAAAGGGAATCCTTGTGCACTGTTGTTGGGAATATAAATTAGTGCAGTCTCTGTGGAAAACACTATAGAAGATTTATAAAAAACTAAAAATAGAGCTACCACATGAACCAGCAATTCCACTCCTGGGTATATGTCTTAAAAAAAAAACACACAAATACAAATTTGAAAAGATACATACATCCCTATATTTATAGCAACATTATTCACAGTTATCAAAATATGGAAGCAACCTAAATGTCCATCAGCAGATGAATGGATAAAGAAGATGTACACACACACACACACACACATATACAAACACATACACAATGGAACACAGCCATAAAAAGGGATGAAATTTTGCCACTTACAACAACATGGATAGAATTAGAAGGTACTGTGCAGAGTGAAAAAAGATAAATACTGTGTGATAGCACTTATACATGGAAACTAAAAAATACTGCAAAGTAGTGGATTTAGTAAAAAAAAAAAAAAAAGCAGACTCACAGTTATAGAGAACAAACTAGCAGTTAATAGTTGGGTGAGGGAAGGGAGAGGGATGATACGGGGAACGAGGAGTGGTTGGTACAAACTGTCATGTATAAAATACACTACAAGGATGTATTTTACAATACAGAGAATATAGCCAATATTTTAAAATAACTATAAATGGAGTATAACTTTTAAAATTGTTTGTTGCTATATTGTATGCCTGGAACTTACATAATTTGTACATCAATTATACTTCAATAAAGAAAAGGTAGGGGACTTCCTTTTGTGGTCCAGTGATTAAGAATCCACCTGCCAATGCAGGGGACACAGGTTTGATCGCTGGTCCAGGGAAATCCCACCCGCTGCAGAGCAGCTAAGGCCATGAGCCACATGGTGAAGCCTGTGTGCCTAGAGCCTGTGCTCCGCGACAAGAGAGGCCGCCGCGATGTGGAACCTGTGCGCTGCGACCAATAACGGCCCGTGCCTGCTGCAGCTGGAGAAAGCCCAAGTGCAGCGATGAGTACACGGGGAAGCCAAAATAAAATAGTAAATAAATAAAAAATTTTTAAATGAAGTTCTGTTTAATAAAAATGAAGAGAAAGAAAAGAAAAGGTAGGGACTTCCTTGGAGATCCAGTGGTTAAAATTCTGGGCTTCTAGTGCAGGGGGCTTAAGTTCTATTCTATTGGCCAGGCATGCACCCCCTCTGTGCCTCAGTTTCTTCACCTGTAACATGCAGTTAATAATAGTGTCTACTTTACTATGAAGATGAAAGGGTTTTACGTAGGTAAAATATGCAGAAGACTACTGGCTACACAACAAGAGGGTTATCAAGTTTGCTACAGTGACCACCACCACCAGAGGGACAGCTTCTAACACAGCAAGAACACGGAACTCTCATCTCCTAAGCATTGCACTGAGGCAGTGCTTCAGATTGTGGGAATGATATTTATAGGGACAAACTCAGACATGTTGTCATTTTCCATACTATTGTTGTATTCTTTACTGGTCATCACTAACCCTGATCTACCTCACACTGATCATCAACGGCCACATGATGTGTGTGGATGTTGTGGGTGACACACCAGGGCTAGATGACCGTCCAGTTCTCTGTCACCACCTGTGATACCGCTCAAGGTATCTCTGTTCTCAGAGAGGAGGGGCCATAACTTCAGAGTCAGCAAAGGCACGAACCTCTGTGCAGTGTGAGCAAGCCTCCAAGTTGTTTTCTGGAGGGGAGGTGGTCTCAGCATAAACACGTGACGTGGGGAGTGCACATTGTTGGCAATGGGCCTTCTTACAACACATTCAGAGGTGAAATGGTTAAAGAGTCAAATGTAAGAACTGAAACCACAAAATACATACAGGAAAATATAGGCAGTATATTCTTTTTCGTCTTAGGTCCTAGGGACTTTTTTTTAGATATGTTTCCTCAGGCAAGGGTAAGAAAAGCAAAAATAAATGGGACTATGTCAAACAAAAAAGCATTTGTACAGCCAAAGAAACCATCAAAATGAAAAGGCAGCCGGCTGTATGGGAGAAGATATTTTGTGAATAATATCCTGGATAAAGGCTTAATATTCCAATTATATCAAGAAATCTTATAACCTAATATTAAAAAAACAATCCAATTAAAAACTATAGAGGACCTGAACAGTCATTTCTCCAAAGGACAAAAATATAGCCAACAAACACATGATAAAAGTTCTCAACATCACTAATTATCAGGAAAGCACAAATCAAAACCAATGTGCTATCACCTAACTTCTCTTAGAATGACCATTATCAAAAAGACAAGAAATAACTATTGGCGAGAAGAACATGGAGAAAAGGGAACCCTCATTCACTGTTTCTGGGCATGTAAATTCAAGCAGCTACTATAGAGAACAGTATGACAATTCCTCAAGAAATAGAAAAATACCATCAGTCCAGTTCAGTTGCTGAGTTGTGTCTGACTCTTTGTGACCCCAAGGACTGCAGCACGTGAGGCCTCCCTGTCCATCACCAACTCCTGGAGTTTACTCAAACTCATGTTCATTGAGTCAGTGATGCCATCCAACCATCTCATCCTCTGTCCTCCCCTTCTCCTCTCACCTTCAATCTTTCCTAGCATCAGGGTCTTTTCAAATGAGTCAGTTTTTGCATCAGGTGGCCGAAGTATTGGAGTTTCAGCATCAGTACTTCCAATGAATATTCAGGACTGATTTCCTTTAGAATTGAATGGTTGTATCTCCTTGCAGTCCAAGGGACTCTCAAGAGTCTTCTCCAACACCACAGTTCAAAAGCATCAATTCTTCAGTGCTCAGCTTTCTTTATAGTCCTACTCTCACATCCATACACAACTAGTGGAAAAACCATAGCTTTGACTAGACGGACCTTTGTTGGCAAAGTAATGTTTCTGCTTTTTAATATGCTGTCTAGGTTGGTCATAACTTTTCTTCCAAGGAGCAAGCATCTTTTAATTTCATGGCTGTAGTCAGCATCTGCAGTGATTTTGGAGCCCCCCAAAATAAAGTCTTTGTCACTGTTTCCACTGTTTCTCCATCTATTTGCCATGAAGTGATGGGACCAGATGCCATGATCTTAATTTTCTGAATGTTGAGTTTTAAAACCAACTTTTTCATTCTCTTCTTTTACTTTTATCAGGAGGCTCTTTAGTTCTTCTTCACTTTCTGGCATAAGGGTGGTGTCATCTGCATATCTGAGGTTATTGATGTTTCTTCAGGCAAGCTTGATTCCAACTTGTGCTTCCTTCAGCCCAGCGTTTCTCATGATGTACTCTGCATATAAGTTAAATAATCAGGGTGACAACATATAGCCTTGACGTACTCCTTTCCCTATTTGGAACCAGTTCTGAATTCCAGTTCTGGGTATTTATACCAGTAAAAATGCTAATTGAAAATGATGTATACACCCCTATGTTTGTTGAAGCCTAATTTATAAATAGCCAAGATTTGGAAGCAACCTAAGTATCCACCAATAGATGAATGGATTAAGAAGACATGTTTTACACATACATATTTGCATATACCTGTTTTATATATATATGCATATATATGCATACATACACACACACACACGTTTCACCTACACACACAGTGGAACGTTATTCAGCCATGGAGAAAGGAAAGATCCCTACTTGCAGCAGCACAAATGGGCCTGGAGGATATTATGCTAAGTGGGATATGTCAGACAAGAAAGACAATGTCCTATGACTGTCAGTTATGTGTGGAACCCAAAAAGCAAAACAAACGATCAACAAAACAGAAAAGATGCATTGATACAGAGAATAAGCTTGTGGTTGCTGGGGTAGGGGTGCAGGGATGGTTGAAAAAGGCAATGTGGATAAGAGGTATAATCTTGTATTTAATATAAAATAAGTAATGCGATTTAATGTTGAGGTTTAAGCCAACTTTTTCACTCTCCTCTTTCACTTTCATCAAGAGCCTTTTTAGTTCCTCTTCACTTTCTGCCATAAGGATGGTGCCATCTGCATATCAGATTATCTTGATTCCAGCTTGTGCTTCTTCCAGCCCAGCATTTCGCATGATGTACTCTGAATATAAGTTAAATAAGCAGAGTGACAATATACAACCTTAACATACTCCTTTTCCTATTTGGAACCAGTCTGTTGTTCATGGGAAATAGATGGGGAAACAGTATCAGACTTTATTTTGGGGGGCTCCAATATCACTGCAGATGGTGACTACAGCCATGAAATTAAAAGATGCTTACTCCTTGGAAGGAAAGTTATGACCAACTTAGATAGCATATTCAAAAGCAAAGACATTTGAGACAGCAAAAGAGACACAGATGTATAGAACAGGCTTTTGGATTCTGTGGGAGAGGGAAAGGGTGGGATGATTTGGGAGAATGGCATTGAAACATGTATAATATCATATATGAAATGAATCGCCAGTCCAGGTTTGATGCATGATACTGGATGCTTGGGGCTGGTGCACTGGGACGACCCAGAGGGATGGTATGGGGAGGGAGGAGGGAGAGGGGTTCAGGATGGTGAACACGTGTATACCTGTGGTGGATTCATGTTGATGTATGGCAAAACCAATACAATATTGTAAAGCAATTAACCTCCAATTAAAATAAATAAATTTATATTTTAAAAAAAGAACCCATTTAAAAAAAAAGAGAGAGAGACATTACTTTGCCAACAAAGGTCCATCTAGTCAAGGCTATGGTTTTTCCAGTGGTCATGTATGGATGTGAGAGTTGGACTGTGAAGAAAGCTGAGCACCAAAGAATTGATGCTTTTGAACTGTGGTGCTGGAGAAGACTCTTGTGGGTCCCTTGGACTGCAAGGAGGTCCAACCAGTCCATCCTAAATGAGATCAGTCCTGGGTGCTCATTGGAAAGACTGATGCTGAAGCTGAAACTCCAATACTTTGGCCACCTCATGTGAAGAGTTGACTCATTGGAAAAGACCCTGATGCTTGGAGGGATTGGGGGCAGGAGGAGAAGGGGAGGACAGAAGATGTGATGGATGGATGGCATCACTGACTCGATGGACAAGAGTTTGAGTAGACCCCAGGAGTTGGTGACGGACAGGGAGGCCTGGCGTGCTGTGATTCATGGGGTCGCAAATAGTTAGACACGATTGAACGACTGAACTGAACTGAGTGGGGTTTAATATACAGCATGAGAAATATACTCAGTAATATTGTAATAGCTTTGTATGGTCACAGATAGTTACTAGACTCACCATGGCATTCATTCCATAATGTATTTAAATGTTGAATCACTGTTGTATACCTGAAACTAACATAATGTTGTACATCAACTATAATATTTTAAATTTATTTTTATAATCCCCTAAAGTGAAGCCTTGATGCTAGGCTTCTTTCAACAGCATTAGATGCTGACATTTGTCAGTTATCATGGTTAATAGGGTTTCCTAAAACAATTTGTAATTGTTTCAATGCACCATTAGCAGTGTGACATTCTGAACACTGTTTCTCTTTAATTTCAGCCTGTGAAGTTGAAGCGGGGAAAGTTTACCAAGTGTCGTCAAAAGAGCACATCCAACCTTTCAAAGAAAACATGGAACAATTTATTATTCAAGGTAAATTCTGAAAAGATGCTGCACTTCCCTCCCTGCTCAGCAGAAAGGTAGAAAGCATTTTGAAAAATAGGCATTGGTTTAAAAGGGATTATTTTAATATCACAGAAAAATAAATGATGTTGTATCATAAATCACACAGTTGTGACATACGAGCAATTAGCTAAACATGCTGTTTTGTGGATAATATTCATTATTACTGTTTTTTAATGACAGTAAATACAGTAGTTATTAGTTAAAATGGCATATACTTATAAAGGCATTACAATTTTTATGCTTTTTGTAATAGAAAGTTAGATATTCTTTAAAGTTTTATCTCCACGTACAACTTCAGTTCAAATTGGTATTTGCTTTATCAAAACATTGTGCTACAAAACAAAGTACATTGACGATTTTCTGATCTTTAAAACATTATATTCTATTTTTATAGGATGTATAAATACTCCTGGATATTTAACACGTTTTCCCCAAGTACCATAAAAGCTTTATAAATGTTATAGTCTTGATTCTTCCTATATTCCTATGAAATAAGCAGCAGTGGGAAATTTCAAGCAATATTAAAAGAACAAAAAAAATTTAATAGGAGAAATCTATTAATCTATTGCTGTTTGAAATCCTTGAAACATGATTATATCAAAGGACTCACTACTCCACACATTTCTGCTTTGGAATGTTGCATATCTTCTGAAGATCAGATCTGTATGAAGCTGTGCTCTGGAAGGCTCTCCTAGTTCAGGAATTCTCCAGAGACTGATGGGGCCTGAGACTGAAGCCAAGCTGTTCTCTGAAGACTGGCTTCATCTTCTGTCGTTTCACAGGTTGTTCATGTATAGGTGTCTGTAATGATGATAGCCCAGGGAATGAGTTATACTGGAATTTGGTGAAACATTAAGCACAGCTCTTTTTTAAATGAGATAATACCATTTAATCATTTATGTTAATTGTGATCTTAGAAATAGAAGTTTGGTCCATCATATATCAGAGTGGTTGTCATTTTCATATCCTCAGGGCCTCATAACTGAGAATAGAAAGTCTGCTCACTGATTCCTAAATAGTCCTTGACTGAAATCCATGTTCTGTAGTCACATGTTAGAGGATTCTGTCAGCTCACTCCACTCTTAATGGTGAAGGAAAGTGAATCTTGGTTTTTCATCCAGTGGGCCTTTAGGATCAAGAGACTGTAATTTTATGGACTATTCTTTTTTGCTTATGGGTAAAAAGGAGTCCTTAACTCTATAACTCATTAAAAAAGAAGTCAAACAATTTGCTAGATTTCACATCTAAAACATGAATGAGTATGTGATTCATATAGTTGTTCACATTATATGTGATTATATTATACAATATTCTGAATCTGTATTTTGTAGACCAAGTGCTGAATTTTTCTTTTGACTCCATCTTTTTGAATGAAGAGCAAAACTGTTTTCGCGACCCAGGTAGAATCTAGAAATTTTGCTTATAAATCATGCATCATCAGCCATATCTAATCTTTCAAAATCATTATGATGATTCCAAGGTTGTGTGAGACACTCAGAATTTGCCCAGTAGGTCACGTGGGTGGGAGACCATATCCCTTCAGACTAAATGGATAGGTATCTATTCATGTTTTACTAGTCTTCTGTATTGTATCCCCTTTATTATGAAATTCAGGTGTTAGTAATTCTTCTGCTTCTCCATGACTTCCTGGTCAAAGAAACAATGACTCTTGTAAAGATAATACCTTTTTATCCTTATAGGTGTGAAATGCTTCACCTTATTACCATTAGGTTAATCCTCATTGAGTCCGACATGACTGAGCGACTTTCACTTTCACTTTTGGGCTTCCCTAGTGGCTCAGCTGGTAAAAAATCCGCCTGCAATGTGGGAGACCTGGGTTCCATCCCTGGGTTGGGAAGATCCTCTGGAGAAGGGAACGGCTGCCCACTCCAGTATTCTGGCCTGGAGAATTCCATGGACTATACAGTCCCATGGGGTCACAGAGTCAGATGTGACTGAGTGACTTTCACTTTCAGTCCTAATTATGTGAATCTTTTCTTCATGTCTGTTCATCAAGCACCTTCAATTAGCCTTTTATTTCTTCTCTGGTTCTCTTCACGTGTTATATGATTTTTTAAAAATTTTTGAACAGCTATTTGCCCAAACATTCTTTGGGGTACTGAGTCACAGCAGTGAATAAGAAAATATTTGTGTCTTGGTGGGCATTATGTTGTATGTTATCTGGAAGACAGATGATGACAACAGCAAATCCTTAGGAAAAACTTATGTAGATCAAATGTGTCTAAAATGTGGAAGAAAACAAAAGTCTAGTGTTAAACACGATTGCTCATGAGCCTGTGTTCAATGACATATAGTGAAAAAATGAATTTCAAAATACACTTCTCTAAGAATATGGCCAATTTTGGATCCCATATTTTTTCTAGTTACCAGGACAAAATTCTAAAATTAAATCTATATACTAAAAATGTGTTCCATTATATATGCCAAATCTTTGTTTATAATTAGGCCTTCTTCAGTAGTAAAATTCATTTTCTTACATTAACCTGTGTGCTCAGGTTACTTTACATGGGTATATTCAGCAGCAAAGGCTTTTCAATGTGCTTCATTTTCTAAAGCTAAAGTCTCTCTCAGACAATCCAAGAGCCTATATCCAGTGCTAACCAAACATTTTAATTGCATTAGCTCTCACAGTATAATAGAGACCTCTCTTAACCATACTCTAAGAACCTCTGAGTCCATCTGGTCCAATTTTCCATTGATCCACCCTGAGTTGCACTCCCCATCTTTCCAGATCTACTCAAGACAAAACTTCATGGCCTTTACTTAAACACCTCTTTGGGACTATCCCTTACCTCTGCTCTGAAATAGACAGATTTAGAGAGTTGAGTCCTGCTGCCATAAAGCAGATATTGATTGTAATGGTGCCAGCTAAGTGCCATCCCTTGGAGAACTGAGAATGTAGTGTGAATAAATAATATTCAATTATTTATTATACAAATACTGTTCTGAGCACACCCCCGCCAGTTTTATATTCCTTGTGACATTTAACCATTCTCTGAGGTTGTGTCATTTATTTGTCCCCAAACAGTGTAAGGTCCATTAAGAGAGCACTTTGCTCTGCTTCTTGCTGTGTCCCTACACCTAGAAAAATGCCTGGAGTGTAGTATACACCATCCTGCTCACCAGACAAAAGCCCAACAACCCTCATTAAGCCTATATTCACACCAGGGTAGCTCAACGTTTGTTTCTTGACAGGGTGGCTGTCCTTATACAACACTGACTGCTGTCATCTAGTCATGCCAGAGACCTGTTGCTGGAATTCACTTCTCAGCAGTACTATAATATTTCCCTTGCAAAGTTAGTTTTCCCAGCTTCTGAGATTTGTTTCTGTCTTCTCTTGAACCTCCACAGTCTTCCTGTTCATTTACCTATTGCTGTAATGATAATCTCACTACATCAACATTCAGAAAACTAAGATCATGGCATTCAGTTCCATCACTTCATGGCAAATAGATGGGGAAAAAATGGAAAGAGTGACAGCTTTTTTTTTCCCCTGAGCTCCAAAATCACAGCAGATGGTGACTGCAGCCACAAAATTAAAATACGCTTGCTTCTTGGAAAAAAAATGTTTATGACAAACCTAGACATCTGCCAGACACGGAAAAATGGACTGGTTCCAGATTGGGAAAGGAGTATGTCAAGGCTGTTATGTTGTCACCCTGCTTATTTAATTTAAATGCTGAATACATCATGTGAAATACTGGGCTGGCTGAAGCAGAAGCTGGAATCAAGATTACTGGGAGAAATGTCAACATCCAATGTGTAGATGACACCACCCTTATGGCAGAAAGCGAAGAGGAACTGAAGAGCCTATTGATGAAAGTGAAAGAGAAGAGTGAAAAAGCTGGCTTAAAACTCAACATTCAAAAAATGAAGATCATGGCCTCTGGTCCCATCACTTCATGGCAAATAGATGGAGAAACAATGGAAACAGGGACAGACTTCATTTTCTTGGGCTTCAAAATCACTGCTGATTTTGACTGCAGCCATGAAATTAAATGATGCTTGGCTATGACAAACATAGACAGCATGTTAAAAAGCAGAGACATTACTTTGCCAACAAAGGTCTGTCTAGTCAAAGCTGTAGTTTTTGCAATAGTCATGTATGGATGTGAGAGTTAGACCATTAAAAAAAAAAAAACCGAGCACTGAAGAATTGATGCTTTTGGACTGTGGTGGTGGAGAAGACTCTTGAGAGTCCCTTGGACTGCAAAGAGATCCAACCAGTCAATCCTAAAGGAAATCAGTCCTGAGTATCCATTGGAAGGACTGATGCTTAAGCTGAAGCTCCAATACTTTAGCCACATGATGCGAGGAACTGACTCATTGGAAAAGACCCTGATGCTGGGAAAGATTGAAGGTGAGAGGAGAAGGGGATGACAGAAGATGAGATGGTTGGATGGCATCACCAACTCAATGGACGTGAGTTTGAGTAGGCTCCAGGAGTTGGTGATGGACAGGGAGGCCTGGCATACTGCAGTACATGGGGTTGCAAAGAGTCAGATATGACCGGCTGAACTGAACTGAGACATCATATTAGAAAACTGAGACATCACTTTGCCAACAAAGATCCCTATAGTCTAAGCTATGGTTTTTCCAGTAGTCATGTACAGATGTGAGAGTTGGACCATAATGAAGGCAGAGTAAAGACCATAAAGATCGAGGGCAGGAGGAGAAGGAGGCAACAGAAGATGAGATAGTTGGATGGCATCACCCACTCAAGGGACATGAGTTTGAGCAAACTCCAGGAGATAGCAGTTCATGGGTTTGTGAACAGTCAGACATGATTTAGCAACTGAACCACAACATACTTTGGTGAAAAAACAGACTGTTACAAAGCTTCTCCCACACCTACCCATCACTGCATCTGCAAACCTGGCTGAGGACCTTGGGCTTTGCCTTGAATTTGGGGGAGCAGAGACTTAAAGATTTAAGAGAGGGTACACTGACAGCCTAGGGACCATCTAAGTGGAGCCTGCCCAGACTTGGAGGCAGGAGGCCACTTTGAAGATTGTTTGGTTACACTGTTAGAGAGGCAAGGAGGCATGTAACAAGTTGTGGGAGGATAGTCACAGTGCTGGAGACAGTATATATTTGAGGGATATTAATAACATAGAACAGAAATCACTTGCTGACCAAATGAACATAAAGGCGATGGATGGTGTCCAGATTTCAGGTTTCAATGGCTGGGTGAGTCACCGAGATAGAGAAAAGAAATCTTGGGAAAGTTTTGAATGGGTGGTATAATCACCTTAGGTGGACACACGGGTGAATATTCCCACTAAGCAGGTGTCCTGTATGCAGTAGATGTGGGAGAGGAGCTGAGATGCAGGATTGCACATCACGGGCCAAGTGATTATTTAGTGCATGTGATCACCTAGGAAGATAAGAAAATAGATTCTAGGGTAGAATTCTGGAGGTGAATATAGTTACAGGATGAACAGGAGAATCCCCAACAGGTGTTAGTAGTCAGACAGGTGGAAAGAACATGAGAGAAACTATTGTAAGGGAAACCAGAGTGAGGGATAGTTCAGAAGACAGGAATGATAATAGTGGTACATGCTCCTGAATGAAACATTTCTCTTGAATTGGTATAGGCAGAAACCAGTTCTCAGAGGTTTTTACATTGAAGGGAAGTGAGAAAATAGAGTGCAGCTCTGCAGTGATTTTAAAAGTTATTGTTGGACAAGTATAAGTGATACATGAGCATTTGACTTACTGTTTAATCGAAATCACTGCAATTAGCTTTCTCTGATGTATACCAACATATGTGATAATTTTATTTTTGTGCATTGTTAGAAAACTAATTGATAATCTCCAGATGCTTATGCATCATTTATTTTTATTTTATTTTATTTTATTTTATTTATTTTTTAATTTATTTATTTTTAATTTTTACTTTATTTTTTTTAATTAATTAATTTATTTATTTTTAATTTTTACTTTACAATTCTGTATTGGTTTTGGCATAGATTGACATGAATCCACCACAGGTGTACATGCGTTAAAACTTTATTTATGCAGCTTTAAGTACAGTTGATTTCTGATGTTATGTTAGTTTCTGCTATACAGCTCAGTGAATCAGTTATACATATATCTACTCTTTTTAGGTTTCTTTCCCGATAGGTCATTACAGAGTACTGAATTGAGTTCTCTGTGCTTACAGAATGTCTTTTTGGTTACCTGTTTGTTGGTTACCTATTTGGTGGCTGTCTATCGTAGCATGCATATGTCAATCCCAGTTTCCCAATTTATCCCTGCTCCCCATTCTTCTGGACTTTCCTGGTGGCTCAGATGGTCAAAAATCTGCCTGCAGATTTTTCAACCCAGGGTTCAATCCCTGGGTCGGGAGGATCCCCTGGAGAAGGGAATGCCAACCCACTCCAATATTCTTGCCTGGAGAATTTCATAGAGGAGCATGAAGGGGTACAGTCCATGGGGTCGCAAAGAATCAGATCTGACTGAGCAGCTAACACTTCCCATTCCTCCTGGTAGCCATGAATTTGTTTTGTTTTGTTTTGTTTTCTATATCTGTGACTCTGTTTCTATTTTGTAACTAGGTTCATTTGTACCATTTATTTTAGAGTCCACGTATAAGTGGTAATACATGATATTTGTCTTTGTCAGATTTGCTTCACCACAAATGGCATTATTTCATTCTTTTTATGGTTGAGTAGTATCCCATTGTATATACATATATACACACACCACATCTCCTTAATCCATTCGTCTGGGCATTTAGGCTGCTTTCATGTCCTGGCTTTTGTAAATAGTGCTGTAATGAATATTGGGATGCATGCATCTTTTTGAATATGTTTTTTTCAGATATATTTGTGACCATATGGTAGCCCTAGTTTTAGTTTTTAAAGGAACCTCCATACTGTTCTCCAAGTGGCTGTACCAATTTACATTCCCACTAACAGTGTGGGAAGGTTTCCTTTTCTCCACACCTTCACTAGCATTTATTGTTTGTAGACTTTTAGATAATGGCTGTTCTGATTGGTGTGAGGTGGTACCTTATGGTAGTTTAGATTTGCATTTAAAAAAAATAATGAGCACTGTTGAGCATCTTTTCATGTGCCTCTTGACCATCTGCATGTCTTTTTTTTTTTTTTTTAAGAAATATCTGTTTAGATCTTTTGCCATTTTGGAGTTGGGTTGTTTTCTTTTACATTGAGCTGTGTGAGCTGCTTGTATATTTTGGAGATTAATCCATTGTCAGTCACTTCATTTGCAATATTTTCTCCCTTTCTGTGGATTGCCTTTTTGTTTTGTTTATGGTTGCCTTTGCTGTGCAAAAGCTCTGAAGTTTAATTAGCTTCCATTTGTTTATTTTTGTTTCTATTTTCATTGCTCTAGGAGGTGGATCAAAAAAGATCTTACTGTGATTTATGTCAGAGAGGTTCTGCCTGTGTTTACCTTTAAGAGTTTTATAGTGTCCAGTCTTACATCTAGGTCTTTGATCCATTTTGAGTTGATTTTTGTGTATGGTATTAGGGAATATTCTGCCTTCATTATTTTACATGTAGCTGTCCAGTTTTCCTAGCACCACCTATAGAAGAGACTGTCTTTTTTCCATTGTATGTTCTTGCCTCTTTTGTCATAGATTAGGTGACCATAGTTGTGTGGGTTTATCTCGACTTTCTATCCTATTCCATTGATCTATATTTCTGTTTCTGTGCCAATACCAACCTGTTTTGATGACTGTAGCTTTGTAGTATAGTCTGATGTCAGGGAGCCTGATTCCTCCAGCTCCATTTTTCTTTCTCAAGATTGCTCTGGCTGTTTGGAGTATTTCATGTTTCCATGCAAATCATAAATTCTTTTCTTCTAATTCTGTGAAAAATGCTATAGTTCCATAGGGATTGTATTGAATCTGTAGATTACTTTGTGTGGTATGGTCATTTTGACAACATTGATTCTTCCAATCCAGGAGCATGGTGTATCTCTCCATCTGTTTGCGTCATCTTTGATTTCTTTCATCAGTATCTTATAGTTTTTGAAGTACAAGTCTTTTACATCCTTGAGTATGTGTTTCTAGATATTTTATTCTTTTTGATGTGATGGTAAATGAGATTGTTTCCTTAATTTCTCTTTCTGGTCTTTCACTATTAGTGTATAGGAATGCAAGAGATTTCTGTGTTTTAATTTTGTAGCTTGCAACTTTACCAAATTCATTGAGGAGCTCTGGTTTTCTGGCAACATCATTAGCATTTTCTATGTATAGTATCATGTCATCTGCAAACAGTGACATTTTACTTCTTTTCCTTTTTAATTTTTATTATGAAATTTAAAAATATTACTATATGTATTTTAAGATATTTTATATTATATTACATATAACTTATTTTATATATAATAGAAACAGCATATTTATGTACATATGTATGCACACATATAATTTTTCAGATTTTATATTCATTTCATTTATAAAACAAGATAAATATATTCTCATTATTTGCCATAATTATGTTCTACAAGGTTGCTGCAAACACTGAATTAGTGAGTACTAGACCACTGTTTCAAGCAGTAAATACAGTTCTTCAAGCCTCTGGTCATATTTTGGTCTCATTTCATCAACCAACCAAAGTGCAATCTTTTTTTATGTGTGTTCATGTTTGAATACACCTTCTTTACTATACTGCTAATTCACTAATATCAAACTCACAGCCAAGTCTGACAGCCCCTGAGTGAAGCTTACCCAACACATGTATTTTCCTCATAAGGCACACCACAGCCTCCTCAGGTTTGTTTAGGGCACTAGATAGCTCTGCACCTCCATGCTTGTGGACTGTTTAAAAAGAGAGATTACCAGAAAAGAAGGAGGTAAAAAGATGCCAAGCTGCATCCCAGGAGACTGAGAAAAGGACACTTGTACAGTATGAGGCTTGGAATAAAGCAGAGGCACACTGTATTCAGCCTTAACCAGGAACATGTGCCTGGTGACTCAGACTTTCCAATGTTCTGCATACATCTGTGAGTGACTACAAAAGCACTGCAGTTATTTATTTTGGAATTAAAATAATTTTTACTGAATTGGCAACTTCACAAATACAGAATCCATAATGAGGATCACCTTTGAAAGGTTATGTATGTATAACATAAATAAGGGCAAGTGTGAAATACTGGGCTCGATGAATCACAAGCTGGAGTCAAAATTGCTGGGAGAATTATCAACAGCCTCGGATATGCAGTATGGCAGAAAATGAAGAGGAACTAAAGAGCCTCTTGATGAAGGTGAAAGAGGAAAGTGAAAAAGCTGGCTTGAAACTCAACATTCAGAAAACCCGGATCATGACATCTGGTCCCATCACTTCATGGCAGATAGATGAGAAAAAAATGGAAACAGTGACAGATTTTATTTTCATGGGCTCCAAGACATGATACTATACATAGAAAATCCTAATGATGCTTCCAGAAAACCAGAGCTCATCAGTGAATTTGGTAAAGTTGCAAGTTACAAAATTAATACACAGAAATCTCTTGCATTCCTATATGCTAATAATGAAAGATCACTGCAGTGACTGCAGCCATGAAATTTAAAAGATGCTTGCTTCTTGGAAGGAAAGATATGACAAACCTAGACAGCATATTAAAGAAGAAAGACATCACTTGCCGACAAAGGTCCGTATAGTCCAAGCCTATGGATTTTCCAGGAGTCATGTACCAATGTGATATTTGGACCATTAAGAAGGCTGACTGTCAAAGAATTGATGCTTTGAATTGTGGTGCTGGAGAAGACTTTTGAGAGTCCCTTGACTGCAAAGAGATCACACTAGTCAGTCCTAAAGGAAATCGGTCCTGAATATTCATTGGAAGGACTGTTGCTGCAACTGAAGCTCCAATGCTTTGGCCACCTGATGTGAAGAGCCAGCTCATTGAAGAAGACCCATGTGCTAGGAGAGATTGAGGGCAGGAGGAGAAGGGAGTGGCAGAGGATAAATTTGTTAGCTAACATCACCAACTCAATGGAACAAATGTGAGCAAACTCCAGGAGATAGTGAAAGACAGAAGAGCCTGGCATGCTGCAGTCCGTAGAGTCACAAAGAGATGGACATGACTCATTGGAAAAGACACTGATGCTGGGAAAGATTGAAGGCGAGAAGAGAAGGGGAGGACAGAGGATGAGGTGGTTGGATGGCATCACCGACTCGATGGACGTGAGTTTGAGTAAACTCTGGGAGTTGGTGATGGACAGGGAGGCCTGGTATGCTGCAGTCCATGGGGTCACAAAGAGTTGGACACAACTGAGGGACTGAACTGAACTGAACCAGTCTGATCCACTACAGCTTTTTGAATCCTGGCAAAACCATTACATCTGAGAAGTATGCTCAGCAGATCAGTGAGATGCTCCTAAAACTGCAGTGCCCGCAGCTGGCACTGGTCCACAGAAAGGGCCTAATTCTTCTCCATGACAATTCCTGACCACATGTTGTACAACCAGTGCTTCAAAATTTGAATAAATTGAACTATGAAGTTTTGTCTCATCTTCCATATTCACCTGACATCTCACCAACTGACTTTCACTTCTTCAAGCATCTTGACAACTTTTTGCAGGGAAAATGTTTCCACAACCAGCAGGATTCAGAAAATGCTTTCCAAGAGTTCATCAAATCCCAAAGCACAGATTTTTATGCTTCAGGAATAAACAAACTTATTTCTCGTTGGCAAAAATGTGTTGATTGTAATGGTTCCTACTTTGATTAATAAATATATATTTGAGCCTAGTTATAATAATTTAAAATTCATGGTCTGAAACTGCAATTATCTACTCCATTATTCTTGCCTAGAGAATCCCATGCACAGAAGAGCCTGGTGGGCTGCTGCCCATAGGGTCTCACAGAGTCAGACACAACTGAAACGACTTAGCATGCATGCATGCATTGGAGAAGGCAATGGCAACCCACTCCAGTATTTTTGCCTGGAGAATCCCAGGGACAGAGGAGCCTGGTGGGCTGCCATCTATGGGGGTCGCACAGAGTCGGACACGACTGAAGTGACTTAGCAGCAGTAGCAGCAACCTAATAAAACACACAGTTGGTCTAAGATTGTGGTCACTGCACATAATTAATTTGAGTGCTCCCTAAATGAATGGCAGAATTATCTAAAAAATACCTTAATTTTTACTACCTTAGTAACATTTTATTTTAGTTTGGTTGGTTTCATCCTCACAAACTAAAGAAACACATCCAGCATTTGTCACTAAGGTAACTCTTGTATGTGCATGCTAAGTCACTGCGGTCATGTTAGACTCTCTGTGACCCTGTGGACTGTAGCCCACCAGGCTCCTCTCTCCGTGGGGTTCTCCAGGCAGGAATTCTGGACTGAGTTGCCATGCCCTCCTCTAGGGACCGAACCCTCGTCTCTTACGGGTCCTGCATTGGCAAGCAGGTTCTTTACCACTCACATCACTTGGGAAGCCCACGTTAACATCATAAGTGTGCTTAAAAGATTGTGATAACAAAATGTTGATGGTGTTTTTCTGCAAGCAGTGTATTGAGAAATGGTAGCTCAGTGTCTCCAGAAATCCGAATTGCATCCCAAGTTTCCAGAAAATTTCTCTTTTTTGGTTGCATTGGGTCTTAGTTGTGGCCTGTGGGATCTTAGTTCCCTGACCAAGGGTTGAACCCATGTCCCTTCATTGCAGGGTGGATTCTTAACCACTGGACCAACAGGGAAGTCCCAAGTTTTTTATTTCTAAGATTGCCCTGCAAAAGAGAATCATCTCTCACAGGACTTTATCAAAGCTGATTACAGCAGAGAAAACAACTCCTTTTAGCTTCAAAATCATGTTTAAAACAATGGAAAACAGAGTAATTTAAAGTATTTCCTTCTATCCCAATTTGGTTTTATGGTTCTAATATGGTTTGGACAGAGAGCCTATTTTTGTTTTATTCCTTTAGTAAGAATCATTCTTCTGCCACATTGAACTGCAGTGTTTATTCAGTAAAACTTGTTCATACAGTGAAGCCAAAGCTGTTTTAGTATACATCACAAGGAATCATTGTGAATAACTGAAACTCACTTCATTCCACTCACAACTAGTTAGGGGCTTATATTATGTAAAAAGCTGTTAAGTATCTGTTTTCTTTATCTGCGTATAATGTTAAAGCATGATACAATAGCAGTTGGTGTATTCAGTTAAACATTATTATGTATTGTATCACTTTAGGATTCCAAGAGCTTGATATCCAACATTTTCAAAGAATATTTATGTAGCCCCAGTAATTATTGGGGGCACTATGCTAAACATTTTGTATATGTTTAACAGATTAATTTATATGCCTAAGATGCTGTGTGTGTTAGTCACTCAGTCGTGTCCGACTCTTTGTGACCCCCTTGGACTGTAGCCTGCCAGGCTTCTCCATCCGTGGGATTTTCCAGGCAGAATACTGGAGTAGATTGCCATCTCCTTCTCCAGGGGATCTTCCCGACCCAGGGATTGAACCTGGGGCTTCCCTGGGGGCTTAGCAGGTAAAAAATCCACCTGCAGTGTGAGAGATCTGGGTTCAAATCCTGGATTGGGAAGATCCCCTAGAGAAGGGAACGGCTACTCACTCCAGTATTCTGACTGGAGAATCCCATAGACTGTGTAGTCCATCGGATCATGAAGCGTCAGATGTGACTGAGCAACTTTCACTTTCCTTCTCCTGCATTACAACGAGGCTCTTTACCATCTGAGCCACCAGGGAAGACTTAAGATTACAAAGCTAATTTCAGAGGCAGAATCAGAATAGAATACACATCACTGGAATCTCATTCTAGGGTGTGTTAAATTTCATAAATCATTTACTCGGTGCATCTAGTATAGTCCAAAAATTTTCTTCCTTTCTCAGTCTTAAATTCTATATTTTACAAAAAAAAAAAAAAAATGATGCAAGGGCAGTTGGGAGAACTTCCTTCCTGAAAGTGTTATGCATTATGTTTCTTTGTTGTTTTCTCTTAAACTTTTCTGTGGTTCTAGAATTACTTCTGGAAACAAACTGTTTTCATACAGCAGCCCAAAGAAGATTTTGTAAGAAAATAGGTTAACATTGGAGACTTTTCAAAGTGAAGTCATGGAACATCTATCCTGTTTCTTAATATGGCTAATGATTATAAGCTATATTATATAAGCATATTATATAAGCATTCATATATATATATATATATGTCAATGCTTTATATATAAGCATTTATATATATATATATGTCAATGCTTTATATAAGCATTTTTAAAAACCAGAAGGGAAAGGGGAAATATACCTCTGCTACCATCTCCCAGAAATGCTGGTAAATTCAGGCAGTCTTGTAGAGGGCCTGCATAACACTCCATGGTGGCTTTGCAGATGCGTGCAGACCTTCAAACAAACACTGTCTTGAGGCTGTGAAACAGCAGCCAAAGCTGACAACTGTTTAAGTTGTGATGCAGTCACTGACATTTCCCAAGTGGCCACAGGTTTGATTTCACGCCCAGTTCCAATATTTATAATCGTTTTGCCCTACTCCTTTCTGTCTTTTAATTTTTCCAAATGGCTGCAAGTGTGTCCCCAAAGGAAATGATTATGAAATGACAACTTCTTTCACTAGCTCCAGGGTGGTTTTTTCCTTTGATTTTTTTGTCCAGTAGCTGAGTGATTTTCAAACTGTGTGTCACAGATAGTTAGTGAAGAATGAAATGAATTTAGTGGATCGCAACTACATTTTGAGATCTGGGGGAATAGACTAAAAATATTATTAAAAGCATTAAAAGAAGTGGGAGTATTTTTTAAAATTTTGTGCCAAATATGTGTGTATGTAGGGCTTCCCTGGTGGCTCAGAGGTTAAAGCGTGTGCCTCCAATGCAGGAGACCCAGGTTCGATCCCTGGGTTGGGAAGATTCCCCTGGAGAAGGAAATGGCAACCCACTCCAGTATTCTTGCCTGGAGAATCCCATGGACTGAGGAGCCTGGTGGGCTGCCGTCCACAGGGTCACAAAGAGTCGGACACGACTGAGTGACTTTACTTACTTACTTATGTGTATATGTATATAAAGTAATACATAAATGCTAGAATGCTTACTGGCCAGTGAAAGTCATTGCCATACATATTTTATGTGATGGGAGTTTCTGTGTTATTTTAAATGGTTTTAAAATAGTGATGTAATCCCTTTCCCAAATTTGATCTTTGGGTTTGTGTCCAGCTACCATTCCTTATTTCTAGCAAATCAGTGTGTGCACTGAAATGTCATCGCTTGAAGTTAGGAGAAAGTATTAGCATTTTATCCTCTGTCTGCATAGAAGTCAGCTCTGGATCTACTCAATTGTGATCTGATGTGGAGAGCACTGGTAAAGATCATTACATACCATTTCTATTTAGGTTTTTACTTGGTTTTTGGACCTTTGCTTCAGAGAATTGTTTTCGACTAATTATTGGCATTTAGACCCTTGACAGACAAATTTGATGTGAATATCAAGTTATCTGGTATTTTATTTTCTCAGGTTAATGTGACTAATTTAAAGAAATTACTTAGGAAGTATTATTAACTTAATGAAAATTAAATATAACCTATTCAATCATATCTATTCATAGATTTTAAATAAAATTCTATAATTATGTTCCAATAAAATTTTTTAAAAATAAACTTTTGGTGGAGTACATTAGCATTAATTTATTAAGATATATTTCATATTATTTGATCTATTTTGTTTGAGATGGTTATAACCATTTATCATATCTCATCTATTTCTTTTCTTGCATTTTCAGCTAAAATTGACCAAGAAGCAGAGGAGAACTCACTGACAGAGACTCATAAGTGGTGAGAAATTACTTTCCTTTAATATTTGTCCTCAGAGTAGGCTTATAAAGCATTTAATGTGCTTCATCTCAAGGAGTCAATCATTAGCTCAGTTTTTATTTTCAAGCATAAAAGAAATTAACAGTGTACTTTAATTATACATTAGATTTCTGACTTTTATTTTTATAATTCTGGATGACATATAAATCTGTTATATCAAATTATTGTGACTAGATAGCTTATTAGCACCTTCTATTTAGAATAGGTTTTAGGGCTGTGGAAATACCAGAAATGAAGATAGCAGGAAACTAATTCAAGAAAAAATGTGAAGGGTTTGGTTATAGGACATGAGTTTCCATGTGCAAAAGCAGAGTTCAAGTGGGCCCCCTGAGTTCCCCTTGCATGACCCTTACTTTCACAGTAGAGGTTTGCCATCAACAGTTCAGTTCAGTTGCTCAGTCATGTCTGACTCTTTGCGACCCCATGAACTGCAGCACGCCAGGCTTCCCTGTTCATCACCAGCTCCCGGAGTTTACTCAAACTCATGTCCATCGAGTCAGTGATGCCATCCAACCATCTCATCCTCTGTCCTCCCCTTCTCCTCCTGCCTTCAATCTTTCCCAGCATCGGGGTCTTTTCCAAAGAGTCAGTTCTTAGCATCAGGTGGCCAGAGTATTGGAGTTTCAGCTTCAGCATCAGTCCTTCCAATGAATTCAGAACTGATTTCCTTTAGGATGGACTGGTTGGATCTCCTTGCAGTCACAGTTCAAAAGCATCAGTTCTTTGGTGCTCAGCTTTCTTTATAGTCCAACTCTCACATCCATACATGAGTACTGGAAAAACCATAGCTTTGACTAGGTGGGCCTTTGCTGGCAAAGTAATGTCTCTGCTTTTTAATATACTGTTTACACTGGTCATAGCTTTTCTTCCAAGGAACAAACGTCTTTTAATTTTATGGCTGCAGTCACCATCTGCAGTGATTTTGGAGCCCCCAAAAAGAAAGTCTATCACTGTTTCCACTGTTTTCCCCATCTATTTGCCATGAAGTGATGGGACTGGATGCCATAATCTTCATTTTTTAAATGTTAAGTTTTAAGCCAGCTTTTCCACTCTCCTCTTTCACTTTCATCAAGAGGCTCTTCAGTTCCTCTTTGCTTTCTGCCATAAGTGTGGTGTCATCTGCATATCTGAGGTTATTGATATTTCTCCTGGCAGTCTTGATTCCAGCTTGTGTTTCATCCAGCCCAGCATTTCACATGATGTACTCTGCATATAAGTCAAGTAAGCAGGGCGACAGTATAAAACCTTGACATACTCCTTTCGCAATTTGGAACCAGTCTGTTGTTCCATGTGCAGTTCTAACTGTTGCTTCTTGACCCACATACAGATTTCTCAGGAGGCAGGTAAGGTGTTCTGGTATTCCCATCTCTTTAAGAATTTTCCACAGTTCCCCAGAGAGAGAGAGAGATTGATTTTAAGGAATTTGCTCACAACAGGCTGTCTGACTTCATTTTATAAACGGTTATCCCTCCATCATGATTTTAGTCCATCATCACAGCAGAGCTGGCCTTCCTCATTATCCTCTGCAGTTGACCCTGTATCGGGGCAGTGGTGTTCTTCTAACAAGACATTTAGTTTTACTTTGCACCTCACCAGAGACCAAGTGACAAATTGGTGGGAGATGCATGTGGTGTAATTTCTAGAAGAAGCTGAGAGTCATTTACAGATGATAGCTGAGTTGGGCTATAATGTCCTGGGCATCTTTTCTACAACAAAAGAGAAGGTCCCCAAAGGTTTTGAGGCCATGTGTTGTTGTGTATTCCCACCAAGGTTGCTCTGAAGGAAGGCGACCAGTGAGGTGCCAGGGCTCTGACAGTCCTTCTTGAATGGCACCTGGGAAACCACACCATGTGCCTAGACCAGCTTCCTTAGCCTTCCTCCACCGCCCAGGGTTGTAGGGATGGAATGCCTTGGTTTTTGAGTATGCATAATTTTTTCAAGTGTGAACAGTAAGAGATCTTACTAGAAAAGCATATTCACATGAAAATGTGTTGTAAACTGCACAAACTTGTTTTCAGCTTGCTTTGAAGGGAATTTTACTCATTTTTGTTTATATTTGACTACTTAGAAAATAAAAAGCCCTGACTCTTATTCATTTTAAAATGGATACTGAACTCTCCTCAACAAATTAGGATTCTTTTCTGCGGTGGAATATTATTTTTTCAGGTCATTTTATGATTCCCTAACTAAATAAAAGTAGTCAAATGGTTAGTATTTCTAACTAAGAAATGGTTAGTAAGTTTTAAAGCAAGTCAAATCATTTTTATATTCCATTTCTTACCATAACTGTATTATGTGCTAATTTTGTCTTTTTATTCATAGAATTTTGCTATCAATCTGAGAAGTGGGACTTCAGGTTCCTATTTTGTATGTACAGAATTATGTAACTTTTAGATAAATTGCTTGACGGAACTCTTTAGTTTTCCCAGAAAGTAAGACAACTGAGCAGATGAGTCTTGAACCACACACCCAAAATCCAAATACACGTTGGATAAGCATGTTCTCTTCTTCAGATGATTTCAGTGGAGAGCCAGGAGGTCACTTTGTCTTACAGGGCTTCACCAGAATTCTGTTCCATTAGGTGCAACCTAACTGAATGTGTTTATTTCAACCTCTGTCTTATTTCTTCTTAATTACCATCCACAGCTTTCTTCAATTATGGCAAAATATCACCAGACCAAATAGGATTACTCAGTGTCTGTATCAATTCACAGGTAGAGAATGTAGCAATTCTAGATTTGTCTAATATGTGGCCATTCCTTTATATCTATATTTAAAAATAATGAGAATGAGAGTTGTAAAACTAACTGCTCACATTCAGTGGTCCTTATTTATAAATTATGAGTAGCTTAAAAATTATCTTAGAATTTCTTTTTTTTACTGCATGGGTAAAAACCATACTTTATGGTGACAATGATTTTGAAATACAAAAACAGAAGATTTTCTTTTTTTTTTTACTCTTTTTTAATTAAAGTATAGTTGATTTACAAATTTGTGTTAGTTTTAGGTGTACAGCAAAGTGATTCAGTTATATATCTTTTTTCATATTATTTTCCTTTATAGGTTATTATAAAATGTTAAGTATAGTTCCCTGTCCTATACAGTAGGTCCTTGTTGGTTAATTTTTTCTACATAGTAGTGTGTATATGTTAATCCCAAACTCCTAATTTCTGACTCCCCACAGCTTTCTCCTTTGGTAACCATAAGCTGGTTTTCTCTATCTGTGAATCTATTTCTGTTTTGTATATAAGTCCATTTGTATCATTTTTATTAGATTTCATATAGAAGCAATATCATATTTTTTCTGTCTTATGCAACTTAGTATGATAATTTCTAGGTATATCTATGTTGCTCCAAAAGGCACACACACACACACACACACACACACACACACGCACGCACACACGCACACACACACGCACACACACACACCACGTCTCCCTTATCCATTCAGACAATTAGGTTGTTTCCTTGTCTTGGCTATTGTAAACAGTGCTGCAATGAACATTGGAGTACATATATATTTTCAAATAATGGTTTTCTCTGGATATATGCCCAGGCTGAACATTGGAGTACATATATATTTTCAAATAATGGTTTTCTCTGGATATATGCCCAGGAGTGAATTGCAGGATAATATAGTAGCTCTATTTTTAGTTTGTTAGGGAATGCCCATATTGTTTTCCATAGTGACTGTACCGATTTACATTCCCACCAACATTGTAGGAGGGTTCCCTTTTCTCCACATTCTCTCCAGCATTTGTTATTTGTACACCATTCTGACTGGTGTTGAAATGATACCTCATTATAGTTTTGATTTTATTTCTCTAATAATTAACAATGTGATGCATCTTTTCATGTGCCTTTTGGCCATCTGTATGGTGTCTTTGGAGAAACATTTATTTAGATCTGCCCGTTCTTTGACTGGGTGATTTGTTTTGTTTTTTGATATTCAGCTGCATAGCTCTTTGTATGTTTTGGAGATTAATCCTTTGTCAGTCACACCCTTTGCAAATATTTTCTTCAGTTCTGTAAGTTGTCTTTTCATTTTGTTTATGGTTTCCTTTGCTGTGAGTTTAAATTTAATTAGGTCCCATTTCTTTATTTTTGCTTTGTTTTCATTTGCTTTAGGAGACTGATCCAAAAACGCATTGCTACAATTTATGTGAAAGTGTCCTGCCTATGTTTCCCTCTAGAAGTGTTATGGTTTCTGGTATTACATTTAGGCCTTTAATTGATTTTGAGTTCGTTTTTTATATGGTATAGGAGAATGTTGTGATTTCATTCTTTTACATATAGCTGTCTAGTTTTCCCAATATCACTTACTAAAGGGACCATCTTTTCTCCATTGTGTATTCTTGCCTCCTTTGTTTTAGACTAATTGACCATAATTATGTGGATTTATTCCTGGGCTCCCTATTCTGTTTCATGGAGTTATGTGTCTGTTTTGTGCCAGTCCCATACTGTCTTGATTACTATAACTTTGTAATATAGTCTGAACCCAGGGAACCTGATTTCTCCAGCTCTGTTCTTTTTTCTCAAGATTCTTTGGCTATTTGGGATCTTTGTGTTTCCTTAATTTTTGTTATAGTTTTGAGGAAAATGCCATTGGTAATTTGATAGGGATTACCTTGAATCTGTAGATTGCCTTGGTAATAAAGTCATTTTGACAATATTGATTCTTTCAGTCCAAGAACAGGGTAAAACTTTCCATCTGTTTGTGTGATCTTTGATTTCTTTCAGCAGTGTCTTACACTTTTCAGAATATAGGTCTTTTGTCTCCTTAGGTACGTTTATTCCGAGGTGTTTTATTCTTTTTGATGTGATGGTAAATGAGATTCTTTCCTTAATTTCTCTTTCTGATCTTTGGTTCTTACTGTATAGTAATGCAACAGATTTCTGTGTATTGATTTTGTACCCTGTGTGTGTGTGTGCTAGCCACTCAGTCCTGTCCAACCTTTGTGACCCCATGGACTGTAGCCCACCAGGATCCTCTATCCATGGGATTTTCTAGGCAAGAATACTGGAGTGGGTTGGCATTCCCTTCTCCAGGGGATCTTCCCAACCCAGGGATCAAACCCAGGTCTCCTGCATTGCAGGCAGATAGATTCTTTACTATCTGAGTTACCAGGGAAGCCCTGAGACTTTATCAAATTCACTGATGAGCTTTAGTAGTTTTCTGGTAGTATTTTTAGGATTTCTCTGTATAGTATCATGTCATCTGCAAACAATGACAATTTTACTTCTTTTCCAATTTGGATTTTTTTTTTCTTTTCCAATTCTGTGGTGAGTACTTCCAAAACTATGTTGAATAATAGTGGTGAAAGTGGACATCCTTGTCTTATTCCTGATCTGAGAGAAAATGCTTTCAGTTTTTCACCATTGAGAGTAATGTTTGCAGTGGGTTAGATGTATATGGCCTTTACTATGTTCAGGTAGGTTTCCTCTGTGTCCACTTTCTAGATAGTTTCCATCATAAATGGTTGTTGATTTTGTCAAAAGCTTTTTTCTGTATCTATTGAGATGATCATATGGTTTTCCTTCTTCAGTCTGTTGATGTGGTGGCCAGTCATTGTTTGATTTGTAAATATTGAAAATTCTTTGCATCCTTGGGATAAATCTCACTTGATCGTGGTGCATGGTCCTTTTAATGTATTGCTGGATTTGATGTGCTAGTATTTTTGCATCTATGTTCCTCAGTTATATGGTTGCTTTTTAGTCTCTAAGTCATGTCCTCATGACTTGCATGACCCCATAGACTGTAGCCCACCAGGATCCTCTATCCATGGGATTTCTCAGGCAAGAATACTGGAGTGGGTTGCCATTTCCTTCTCCAGGGGATCTTCCTGACCCAGGGATCAGACCCACGTCTGCTGCATTGGCAGGCAGGTTCTTTTCCACTGGGCCACCAGGGACGCCCCCATTCATCAGTTACATGGGCTTGTAATTTTCTTTTTCTGTGGTATCTTTTTCTGGTTTTGATATCAGGGTAATGGTGACCTCATAAAAGGAGTTTGAAAGTGTTCCTTCCTCTGCAATTTTGGGGAATATATTCAGAAGCAGAAGTGTTAACACTTCTCTAAATATTTTGCAGAATTCACTTGTGAAGTCATCTGGTCCTGGACTTCCATTTGATGGGAGTTTTTAAATTACTGATTCAATTTCAGTAGTTGTAATTGGTCTGTTCATATTTTCTATTTCTTCCTGGTTCCGTCTTGGGAGACTCTGTCTAAGAATTTGTTCAATTTGTTCAACGGAATTTCTTCCAGATTGTCCGTTTTATTGTCATACAGTTGCTTGTAGTAGTATTCATGGTCCTTTATGTGGTGTCAGTTGTAACTTTTCCTTTTGTGTTTCTAATTTTACTGATTTAGGCCCTCTCACTTCTTTTCCTGATGAGTCTGGCTAAAGGTCCTAACTTGGTTTACTTTACAAAGAACCAGCTTTTGGTTTCATTGATCCTTTCTATTGTCTTCTTCGTCTCTATTTCATTTATTTCTGCTCTGGTATTTATGGTTTCTTTCCTTCTCCTAACTTTGTGTTTTGTTTATTCTTCTTTCTCTGATTGCCTTAGGTGTAAGGTTAGTATGTATGTTTGAGATTTTTCTTGTTTCCTGGGGTGTGATTGTATTGTTAATAAACTTCCCTCTAGAACTGCCTCTGCTGTGTCCCATGGGGTTTCGATCTGGTGTTTTCATTTGTCTCTAGGTATTTTTTTTATTTCCTCTTTGATTTCTTGAGTGCTCCATTGGTTGTTTATTATCATATTGTTTAGCCTCCACATGTTTGAGGTTTTTGCAGTTCTTTAGTTTATTTCTTTTTTACTGTTTATTTGTTTGTGGCTGTTCTGGGTCTTCATTGCTACGTGGGCTTTTCTCTAGTCAGGTGAGTGGCGGCTACTCTCTAGTACATGGCTTCTCACTGTGGTGGTTCTCTTGTTGCAGAGCAGAGGCTCTAGGGTATGTGGGCTTCAGTAGTTGTGGCATGCAGGCTCAGTAGTTGCTGCCTGTGGGCTCTGGAGTGCAAGCTCAGATAGTTGTGGCCCACAGTCTTATTTACTACAGGGCACGTGGGATTTTCCCAGACGAGGGATCAAACCCATGTCTCTTGTACTGGCAGGTGGATTCTTTACTACTGAGCTACAGGGAAGCTCATGTAGCTTATTTCTAATCTCACAGGATTGTGACTGAAAAAGATGCTTTATATGATTCTAATTGTCTTAAGGTTACTGAGATTCACCTCGTGGTCCAGAATGTGATCAATCCCAGCATGTGAGAATGTTTCATATACACTTGAGAAGAATGTGTATTCTGCTAATTTCAGATGAAATGATTATATATATATACTGTGTGGACCACAATAAACTGTGGGAAATTCTGAAAGAGATGGGAATACCAGACCACCTGACCTGCCTCTTGAGAAATCTATATGCAGGTCAGGAAGCAACAGTTAGAACTGGACATGGAACAACAGACTGGTTCCAAATAGGAAAAGGAGTACATCAAGGCTGTATATTGTCACCCTGCTTATTTAACTTCTATGCAGAGTACATCATGAGAAACGCTGGACTGGAAGAAACACAAGCTGGAATCAAGATTGCCAGGAGAAATATCAATAACCTCAGATATGCAGATGACACCACCCTTATGGCAGAAAGTGAAGAGGAACTAAAAAGCCTCTTGATGAAAGTGAAAGAGGAGAGTGAAAAAGTTGGTTTAAAGCTCAACATTCAGAAAACGAAGATCATGGCATCTGGTCCCATCACTTCATGGGAAATAGATGGGGAAACAGTAGAGACAGTGTCAGACTTTAATTTTTTGGGCTCCCAAATCACTGCAGATGGTGACTGCAGCCATGAAATTAAAAGACGCTTACTCCTTGGAAGAAAACTTATGACCAACCTAGATAGTATATTCAAAAGCAGAGACATTACTTTGCCAACAAAGGTTCGTCTAGTCAAGGCTATGGTTTTTCCTGTGATCATGTATGGATGTGAGAGTTGGACTGTGAAGAAGACTGAGCGCCGAAGAATTGATGCTTTTGAACTGTGGTGTTGGAGAAGACTCTTGAGGGTCCCTTGGACTGCAAGGAGATCCAACCAGTCCATTCTGAAGGAGATCAACTCTGGGATTTCTTTCGAAGGAATGATGCTAAAGCTGAAACTCCAGTACTTTGGCCACCTCATGCGAAGAGTTGACTCATTGGAAAAGACTCTGATGCTGGGAGGGATTGGGGGCAGGAGGAGAAGGGGACGACCGAGGATGAGATGGCTGGATGGCATCATAGCCTCGATGGACGTGAGTCTGAGTGAACTCCGGGAGATGGTGATGGACAGGGAGGCCTGGTGTGCTGTGAGTCATGGGGTCGCAAAGAGTTGGACACGACTGAGCGACTGAACTGAACACACATATATGTGTATCAGTTAAGTCCATCTGGTCTAATGTGTCATTTAAGGCCTGTGTTTCCTTATTGATTTTCTCTCTGGATGATCTGTCGATTGATATAAGTGAGCTGTTGAAATCTCCCACTGTCGTGTTACTGTTGATTTCTCTTTTTCTGTCTTGTTAACATTTGTCTTATTGAGATGCTCCTCTGTTGGGTGCATATATAGTTACAATTGTTATATCTTCTTCTTGGACTGATACCTTGATGATTACATAGTGCCTCCTTTGTCTCTTGTAACAGTCTTTATTTTAAAGTCCTTTGTCTGCTTTGAGTATTGCTACTCTAGCTTTCTTTTGATTTTGATTTACATGGAATAATTTTCCATCCTCTCACTTTCAGTCTCTATGTGTCCTTAGATCTGAAGTGGGTCTCTTGTGGACAGCATGCATACAGGTCTTATTTTTGTATCCATTCAACCAATCTGTGTCTTTTGGTTGGAGCATTTAATCCATTACATTTAAGGTAATTATCAATATGTGTATTCCTATTGTCATTTTCTTAATTGTTTTGGATTGGTTTTTGTAGGTCTTTTTTCTTCCCTTTTTCTTTTGTTCTCTTCTCTAGTTCTCTTGATAACTATCTTTAGTATTATGTTTGGATTCCTTTTTCTTTTTGTGTGTATTGAAATGTGTTTCAAATACCCTGCATTTGTGCTCTCCTCCTCTCACAATTACTGGGTTAGATATCATACATGTTTATAAGTGATTTCCCATCTTTGCTATATGTTTGCCTTTACCAGTAAACTTCCCCATTTTGTTATTTTCTTGCTTCTTGTTGTGCCTTTTTCTTTTCCACTTAGAGAAGTTTCTTTAGCATTTGTTGCAAAGCTTGTCTCATCGTACTGACTTCTCTTATCTTCTGCTTGTCTGGAAAGCAATTGATTTCTTCATCAAATCTGAATGAGAATGTTGTTGGGCAGGGTTTTCTTGTTTGTAGGATTTTCCCTTTAATCATTTTAGATATATCCTGGCACTCCTTTCTGGCCTGCAGTTTCTGATGAGAAATCAGCTGATAGTCTATGGGGATTCCCTTGTATTTTATGTGTTGCATTTCTCTTATTGCTTTTAATTTTCTCTATCTTTAATTTTTGTCAGTTTGATTATTCTGTGTCTCATTGTGTTACTCCTTCAGTTTATCCTGTGTGGGACTCTGTGCTTCCTGGACTTGGGTGACCCTTTTGTTTTTCATTTTAGGGAAGGTTTCTGCTATTATCTCTCCATAAATCTTCTCAGGCCTTCTCTGTCTCTCTCTCTCTCTTCCTCTCTCTCTTCCTTCTGGGACCCCATAATGCAAATCTTGGTGTATCTGATGTTGTTCCAGAGGTCTATTAAACTGTTTTCATTCTTTTCCCTTTATTTTGTTCCATGGTAGTGATTTCCTCTACTCTCTTCCAGTTCACTGTAAGTTCTTCTGCCTCATTTATTCTGCTATTGATTCCTTCTAGTGTATTTTTCAATTCAGTTATTTTACTCTTCAACTCCATTTGGTTGTTCTTTATATTTTATAACTCTTTGTTTTTAAAAATTCTTGTAACTTCTCACTCTGTGCATCCATTCTTTTCCCAAGTTCTTAGCTCATCTTTATAATCATCTTTTATACTCTGAAGTCTTTCTCATGTAAGTTGCCTAACTCCACTTCACATAGTTGTTCTTGGGTTTTATCTTGTTCCTTCTTCTGGAATGTATTCCTCTGCTGTCTCATTTTATCTAAATTTCTATTTTTATTTTTATGTATGTGGAAAGTTAGTTATATTTCTCAACCTGAGAGACATGGCCCTCTGTGGGGGATGTCCTATGTGTCCCAGCAATGCACTCCTCTCTTGTCATAAGGGCCAGGGATCAGCTGGCCCCAGGGTAGGTTCTGATCTACATTTGGGGACTCAGTCTGCAGGCTGCTCAGTTCAGTTCAGTTCAGTCACTCAGTCATTTCCGACTCTTTGCAACCCCATGGACTGCAGCATGCCAGGCTTCCCTGTCCATCACCAACTCCCAGAGCATACTCAAACTCATGTGCAGGCTGCTTCTGTCTGCCCCCTGATGGTTGAGGATGGTTGAAAAGCTTGTTCAGGCTTTCTGGTAGGAAGGACTAGTGTCTGCCCACTGGTAGAGAAAGCAGGGTCTTGTCCCTCTGGTGGGTAGAGCCATGTGAAGGGGTGTGTTTATAAGTGGCTGTGGGCTCAGGGTGACTTTAGATAGCCTACTTTCTGATGGATGGGTCTATATCCCCACCTTGTTGGCTGTTTAGCCTGAGGCATTCCAGCATTAAACACTGAAGATTGTTGAGTGGGGGCAGGTCTTATACCAAAATGACAGCCTCCAGGAAAGGTCATGCTGGTGCATATTTCCACTACCAGTGTCCTTGTCTCCACAGTGAGCCAGAGCCACCCTTACCCCCCAGGAGACCCTCCAAGACCAGCAAGTAGGTCTGACCCAGGCTCCTATAAAGTCAGTCCTTTTGTCATGGGTCCCGGTGCATTTGTGTCCTTGTGTGCACCCTCCCCAAGAGTAGAGTTTCTGTTTTACCACACTCCTGTGCAGCTCCCGCGCCCCAGCCCTGTTTGGCCATCAAACCAAATGGTCTGGGCGCTCCTCTATTGAATGCCAGTTCCTCAGACTGAGGATCCTGACAGGGGACTCACAGTTCTCACTCCTGCAGGAGAATATCTGCCATTTAATTATTCTCCAGTCTGTGGGCCAGCACCCCTCCAACTATCTAATTGGGTTTCTTCTTTATGTCTTTGGATGCAAAATATTTTTGTTGATAGACTGCAGTCTTTTTTAATGATAGTTATTCAGTGATTCTGGTGTCCTCACAAAAAGAAGTGAGCTCCAGTCCTTCTACTCCATAATCTTGTCCTCTCATGTGTAGTAAATTTATTGCTGCTATAAATGCAATAGGAAAAATTTCCCAGGCACTTTGAATCATTTCAATTCAATTCAGTTGTGCAGTCGTGTCTGACTCTTTGCAACCCCATGGACCGCAGCACGCCAGGCTTCCCTGTTCATCACCAACTCCCAGAGCTTGCTCAAACTCACGTCCATTGAGTTGGTGATGCCATCAAACCATCTCATCCTCCATTGTCCCCTTCTCCTCCCACTTTCAATCTTTCCCAGCATCAAGGTCTTTTCCAAAAAGTCCGATCTTAGCAACAGGTGGCCAAAGTATTGGAGTTTCAGCTTCAGCATCAGTCCTTCCAATGAATGTGCAGGACTGATTTCCTTTAGGATTGATTGGTTGGTTCTCCTTGCAGTCCAAGGGACTCTCAAGAGTCTTCTCCAACACCACAGTTCAAAAGCATCGATTCTGTGGCACTCAGCTTTCTTTATAGTCTAACTATCACATCCATACATGACCACTGGAAAAACCATAGCTTTGACTAGATGGACCTTTGTTGGCAAAGTAATGTCTCTGCTTTTTAATATGCTGTCTAGGTTGGTCATAGTTTTCCTTCCAAGGAGCAAGTGTCTTTAATTTCATGGCTGCAGTCACCATCTGCAGTGATTTTGGAGGCCAAAAAAAGAAAGTCTGCCACCATTTCCACTGTTTTCCCATCTATTTGCCATGAAGTGATGGGACCAGATGCCATGATCTTCGTTTCTGAACGAGTTTTAAGCCAGCTTTTTCACTCTCCTCTTTCACTTTTATCAGGAGGCTCTTTAGTTCTTCTTCTATTTCTGCCATAAGGGTGGTGTCATCTGTGTATCTGAGGTTATTGGTATTTCTCCCTGCAATCTTGATTCCACCTTGTGCTTCATCCAGCCTGGCATTTTGCATGATGTACTCTGCATATAAGCTAAATAAGCAGGGTGACAGTATACAGCCTTGACGTATTCCTTTCCCAATTTTGAACCAGTCCATTGTTCCATGTCTGCTTCTAACTGTTGCTTCTTGGCCTGCATACAGATTTCTCAGAAGGCAGGTCGGGTGGTCTGGTATTCCCATTTCTTTCAGAATTTTCCACAGTTTGTTGTGATCCACACAGTCAAAGGCTTTGGCACAGTCAATACAGCAGAAGTAGATGTTTTTCTGGAACTCTTGCTTTTTCTATGATCCAATGGATGTTGGCAGTTTGATCTCTGGTTCCTCTACCTTTTCTAAATCCAGCTTGAACATCTGAAAGTTCATGGTTCACATACTGTTGAAGCCTGGCTTGGAGAATTTTGAGCATTACTTTTAGCATGTGAGATGAGTACAATTGTGCAGTAGTTTGAACATTCTTTGACATTGCTTTTCTTTGGGATTGGAATGAAAATTGACCTTTTCCAGTCCTGTGGCCACTGCTGAGTTTTCCAAATTTGCTGGCATAGTGAGTGCAGCACTTTAACAACATCATCTTTAGTATTTGAAATAGCTCAACAGGAATTCCATCACCTCCACTAGCTTTGTTCATAGTGATGCTTCCTAAGGCCCACTTGACTGTCTCACTCAATGCACTTTGAATGGCATCAAATGATAAGGCTCATTGCCAGATGTGGTGTCAAGAACCAGCATTGGGTTTAGTAGAAAAGAGTAGATCAAGTGTCTCCAGTAATTTGAAAGGCCCTTTAAGGGAACCTGATGCCTAAGTGGACAGCCAGCCAGTAGCTGAGAAAGAGCAGATTTTAGAAACAGTTTGTTTTAGCTATGAGTTCCTTTAGTTTCACTAAGTTTAGTTCTGGCATCAATAAGTAGATAGAAATGACTAAAGGTAAAATTTGAACTATATTACAAAAATCACATTAGATAATTTACCTTATTCAGTTCATTTACATGTTGTAATTGGTAAAGGAAATTAGGCTGTCTCCTTTTTCTAGGAAGCTTGTGAGTTTTCCTACAGATTAAAACATTTGTTTTAAAGACGTTTGTATTTTTCCAATGGGATATATATGCTACTGAAAATTTTACATAAAACTGTTTTTAAAATATATTTCAGAATGGAAGTTCTTTTTTTTAAGCTCCCTCTCCACCAGGAATTAAACACAACTAAAAGATTTTAATGTAATTAATCTTTCATAAGTAAGACTAGTAAATTTGTTGAATGGATAAGCAATTTTTGCAGCCATACTTACAGATTAAAAAATTAATATGCCTTATTTGAGCATTATTATGAGATAAAGGTTTGACTGTATAGTTTAAAAATATAGTTAGTGTACCTCATAGTACCAATTTTTTTTAGAATTTTGAATGCACTATTTCTCTCCCCTCATTTATTTGATTAATAACAAAGGCAATTGGAAATAACCACTAATCAAAGGAAAAAAAATAGTAGTGGGGGAAAACACATGTGTGAAAGAATTTTAAATCACACATCTTAAAAAATAAATATTATTTTTCTGCATGTAAGTTTCACTGAGTGGTATTTTACCAAAGTCAAGATTGTATAACATATGAATTTAAATGGAAAATATTTCCCAAATAGTAGACAAAATGGAGGAAGAAAAAGAACATTAGTTTTAATCATTGTATGTAATATGTAACTTTCACCATCATGTGGAGAAAATACTGAATCAGCCCTGAAATGACATATGCATACTCTGTCATCTGTGGTGACTTTTAAGGGGTCAGCTTTTAAAGTGTTGTCACGGGAATGAACTTCTGGATATGGATGAAATGAGAAGTGAAATGTTCAGTTCATGATACGCCTGTTTTCCAGATCTTTCTGAGTAACTCTCTAGAGATGAAGAGTCTATGTTTATTTGGCTTGGGCTGACAGACCAGGCAGGTTGCAACCTGGTATTAAAACTGAAGTGATATGGAATATCTCTGAAAATACCCCAAACGGTTAATATCATTCTCTTAACAATATTGATCAAGTAAAAACAAAGTTGGAGTTTGTTTTGGATTTCTTAGTTAACTACCTTAAATCCTGCCAGAAGAGTCACCATGTGGTGGCCTGCAGGAGGGACGCTTCCGGGGCACT
>NW_024070190.1:12158656-12174961 GCF_014754425.2 Oryx dammah
TCCATGTTTTTGTGCTTTAGGAAATTATTTATGTTTTTAATTTCAAAATTTAATTGTTCAATGCTGGTATATCATAAAACTTTCGAGTTTTGTTTATTGACCTGTACCCTTCAATGTTCCTATATTTGTTTATTAGTTCCAGGAATTATTTTGCAGATTCTTTGGCACTTCTACATAGACATGCTGTGCTGTGTGCTTCATTGTTCACTCATGTCTGACTTTTTGCAACCACAAGGACTATAACCCTCCAGGCTCCTCTATCCATTGGGATTCTCAGGCAAGAATACTGGAGTAGGTTGCCATGCCCTCCTCCAGAGAATCTTCCAGACCCAGGGATTGAACCTAGGTCTTCTGCATTGCAGGAAGATTTTTGCTGTCTGAACCACTAGGGAAGCTGAAGAATACTGGAATGGGTAGCCTACTCCTTCTCCAGGGGATCTTCCTGGTCCAGGAATCGAACTGGGTCAATTCAATTCCTGCAGAGCAGGTGGATTCTTTACCAGCTGAGCTACCAGGGAAGCCCTGACGTAGGCACATTCATCTGCAAATACAGTTTTACTTCTTCCCTCCCAATCTGGAAACCTTATTTACTTTTCTTGTCTTATTGCATTAGCTACAACTTCCAGTGTGATGTGAAACAGAAGTGAAAAAGAGGGCACTCTAGACTTATAACCATTCTTAGGAGGAAAAATTTCAGTATCTTAACATTTAGTATGTTGTTCAGAGAAGACAATGGCACCCCACTCCAGTACTCTTGCCTGGAAAATCCCATGGATGGAGGAGCCTGGAAGGCTGTAGTCCATGGGGTCACTGAGCATCAGACAAAACTGAGTGACTTCCCATTCACTTTTCACTTTCATGCATTGGAGAAGGAAATGGCAACCCACTCCAGTGTTCTTGCCTGGAGAATCTCAGGGATGGGGGAGCCTGCTGGGCTGCCATTTATGGTGTCGCACAGAGTCGGACACGACTGAAGCAACTTACCAGCAGTAGCAGCAGTATGGTGTTAGCTCTAGGAGTTCTTTTGTAGATGTTCTTCTTAAGTCAAGGAAATTCTCTATCCCTGGTTTGCTGAGAGTATTTTGTCAAATAACTTTCCTGCATAAATTAATATCATCATATGATTTTTTTCTTTAGTTTATTGATGCAGTAGATTAAATTTTTAGATTTGAATATTGAACTCATTTGCATAACTAGAATAAACATCACTTGGTCGTGGTGTATAGCTCTTTTTATTCATGTTGAATTCTATTGGCTAATTTTGTTGTGAATTTTTAAATTGATTCTCAAGAGGCATATTGGCCTGCACTTTTTTTTCTTGTAATATCATTATCTTGTTTGGGTATGAGACAGTTGCTGGCTTCATAGAATGAATTAGGAACTCTTTCTTCTGCTGCTACTTTCTGAGAGAGATTCATTTTTCCCCCTATAAGGATGTGATAGAATTCTCTAGGGAAATCACCTAGGCCTTGTGGTTTGTTTTCTGAAAGGTTATAAATTATTGACTTAATTTCTTTAATAGATGTACGTTTTCAGATTATTTCTACTGTGAGATTGCTAGTAGTTAGTGTCTTTCTAAGATTTGACTTATTTTATCTAAATTATCAAAATTTTTGTCAAAGAATTATTCATAGCATTTCTTTAAATGTCAATGGAATTAGTAGTGACAACCCTTCTTTCATTATTTACATTACTAATTTGTGTTTTTTAGAACACTCCCTTGCTTCAGATACAAAAATAAACTCAAAACTGTTTAAAGACTGAAATACAAGACATGACATCATAAAACTCCTAGAAGAGAACATAGGCAAAACATTCTCAGATATAAATCACAGCAATATTTTCTTAGATCAGTCTTCCAAGGCAAAAGAAATAAAAGCAAAAATAAATAAGACCAGGACTTCCTAGTGGTCCAGTAGTTAAGACTCTGACTTCCCAGAGTTTGATCTGTGGTCAGGGAACTAGATCCCACATGCTGCAGCTAAGATCCTGTGTGCTACAGCTAAGACCCAGCACAGCCAAATAAAAATTTTTAAATAGTTTATTTAAAAAATTCCAAGGCAAAAGAAATAAAAGCAAAAATAAATAAGACCAGGACTTCCTAGTGGTCCAGTAGTTAAGACTCTGACTTCCCAGGTTTGATCTGTGGTCAGGGAACTAGATCCCACATGCTGCAACTAAGATCCTGTGTGCTACAGCTAAGACCCAGCACAGCCAAATAAAAATTTTTAAATAGTTTATTAAATAAAATTAAAATAAAATAAATAAAATGAAAATAATATAAAAAGTAATTAAATTTTAAAATTAAAAATTAAAATAAATAAAATAACAAATAAAAGTAAATAAAAATTTTAAAATAAATAAACTTTTTAAATTTATTAACTAAATAAAAAATAAATGAGACCTGGACTTTGCTGGTGGACCAGTGGTTAAGAATTCACCTGCCAATGTATGGGACATAGATTTGAACCCTGGTCTGGGAAGATCCCATCTGCTGCGGATCAAGTAAGCTCATGCACCACAACTACTGAGCCTGTGTTCTAGAGTCCATTCTCCACAAAAGAGAATCCACCACAATGAAAAACCTATACACCCCAAATGGAAAGTAGTCCCCATTCACCACCACTAGAGAAAGCCTGAGTATAGCAACAAAGAGGCAGCATAGCCATAAATAAATAAATATTTTTTAAAAAATAAATGAGACTTAATCAAATTTAAAAGCTTCCACACAGCAAAGGAAACCATAAAAATTTTTAAAGAAAATGAAAAGGCTACCTGCAGAAGGAGAGAAACAATCTTCAAATAATGCAACCAACAGGGTGCTATCATGGAAAATATACAAGTAGCTCGTATTACTCAGTACTAAAGAAACAAACAACCCAGCCAATAAGTAGGCAGAAAAGCTAAAGAGACATTTCTCCAAAGAAGACTTAGAGGTGGCCAACAGCACATGAAAAATGCTCAGTGTGGCTAATTATTAGAGAGACATAAATCAAAACTACAGTGAAGTATCCCCTCACACCTGTCAAAATGGCCATTTTCAAAAAGTCGGCAAATAATAAATGCTGGAGAAAAAGTACAGAGAAAAGAGAACCCTCCTATACTGTTGGTGGGAATGTAAACTGATGCAGCTTCTATGGGAAACATTATGGTTGTTCCTTAGAAAACTAAAAATAGGGTTACTGTATGATTTCAGATCCCAAAACATAATGCTGTACTGCACTCAATATGGAAGAAAAAACTCAGCAGTGGCCACAGGACTGGAAAAGGTCAGTTTTCATTCCAATCCCAAAGAAGGGCAATGCCAAAGAATGTTCAAACTACTGCACTCATTTCACATGCTAGCAAGGTTATGCTCAAAATCCTTCAAGCTAAGCTTCAACAGTATGTGAACTGAAAACTTCCAGATGTTCAAGCTGGATTTTAAAAAGAGAGAGGAACCAGAAATCACATTGCCAACATCCATTGGCTCATAGAAAAAACAAGCAAATTCCAGAAAATCATCTACTTCTGCTTCATTTACTATGCTAAAGTCTGACTGTGTGGATCACAACAAACTGAAAAATTCTTAAAAGGATGGGGTTACCAGAACAACTTACTTGTCTCCTGAGTAACCTGTATGCAAGTCAAGAAGCAATAGTTAGAACTAGACATGGAACAACAAACTGATTAAAAATTGGGAAAGGAGTACGTCAAAGCTATATTTGTCACTCTGCTTATTTAACTTTTATGCAGAACACATCATGCAAAAGCCCAGGCTGGATGAAGATCAAGCTGGAACTAAGATTGCCAGGAGAAATGTCAATAACCACAGATATGCAGATGTTACCACCCAAGGCAGAAAGTGAAGAGTAACTCAAGAGCCTCTTGATGAGGGTAAAAGATGAGAATGAAAAAGCTGACTTAAAACTCAACATTCAGAAAACTAGGATCATGGCATCCGGTCCCATCACCTCATGGCAAATGTTGTTCAGTCCTGCAGGCATGTCCAACTCTTTGTGACCCCATGGACTGCAGCTTACCAGGCTTCCCTGACCTTTACCATCTCCCAAAGCTTACTCAAACTCATGTCCATTGAGTCAGTGATGCTATCCAACTATCCCATAATTTGTCATCCCCTTCCACTCCTGCCTTCAATCTTTCCCAGCATCAGGGTCTTTTCTAATGGAGTCATCTCTTCGCCTCAGGCAGCCAACCTATTGGAGCTTCAATTTCAACATTAGTTCTTCCAATGAATTGGAAGGATTGGTTTCCTTTAGGATTGACTGGTTTGATCTCCTTACAGTACAAGGGACTCTCAAGAGTCTCCTCCAACAGCACAGGTCAAAAGCATCAATTTTTTGGCACTCAGTCTTCTTTATGGTCCAACTGTCACATCCATACATGATTACTGGAAAAACCATAGCTTTGACTGTACAGACCTTAGTCAGCAAAGTAATATCTCAGCTTTTTAATACACTGTCTATGTTTGTCACTGGTAAAGAATCTGCCTGCAATGCGGGAGACCCAGGTTCAATCCCTAGGTCAGGAAGATCCCCTGGAGAAGGGCATGACAACTCACTCCAGTATTCTTGCCTGGAGAACTCCATGGACAGAGAAGGCTGGTGGGCTACAGTCCATGGAGTCACAAAGAGTTGGACATGACTGAGCGATTATCACATTAAGTTTGTCAAAGCTTTCCTTCCAAGGAGCAAGCATCTTTTCATTTCATGGCTGCAGTCGCCATCTGCAGTGATTTTGGAGCCAAAGAAAATAAAGTCTGTCACTGTTCCATTGTTTCCCCATCTATTTGCAATGAAGTGATGGGACTGGATGCCATGATCTTGGTTTTTTGAATGCTGAGTTTTAAGCCAGCTTTTTCATTCTCCTCTTTCACCTTCATCAAGAGGCTCTTTAGTTCCTCTTTGCTTTCTGCCGTAAGTGTGGTGTCATCTGCATATCTGAAGTTATTGATATTTCTCCTGTCAGTCTTGATTCCAGCTTGTGCTTTATCCAGCCCATTATTTCACCTGATAGATGGGGGTAAAGTGGAAACAGTAGCAAATAGATGGGAAAATAGTGGAAAGTGGAAACAGTGACAGACTTTATCTTCTTGGGCTCCAAAATCTCTGCGGATGGTGACTGCAGCCATGAAATTAAAGGATGCTTACTCTATGGAAGAAAAGATGTGAAAAACATAGATACCATATTAAAAAGCAGAGACATCACTTTGCTGACAAATGTCTGTATAGCCAAAGTTATGGTTTTTCCAGTAATCATCAGAAGTATGGATGTGAGAGTTGGACTATAAAGAAAGCTGAGTGCCACAGAATCAATGCTTTTGAACTGTGGTGTTGGAGACTCTTTCTTGAGAGTCCCTTGGACTGCAAGGAGAACCAACCAATCAATCCTAAAGGAAATCAGTCCTGCATATTCATTGGAAGGACCAATGCTGAAGCTGAAATTCCAATACTTCGGCTACTTGATTTTAAGAGCCAACTCATTGGAAAAGATGCTGATGCTGGGAAAGTTTGAAGGCAGGAGGAGAAGGGGGTGACAGAGGATGAGATGGTTGGATGGCATCACCGACTCAATGGACATGAGTTTGAGGAAACTCCAGGAGATGGTGAATAACAGGAGCCTGGCGTGCTGCAGTCCACGGGGTTGCAAAGAGCTAGACATGATTAGAGAATATTATACCTATTGAAACTAGTCAGGCAGAGTAAGGCAAATACTCTTGTGATCTTATTTACATGTAATATAAATAATTAGAAGTTTTGGATTAGCAGATACAACCACTGTGCATAAAAGAGATTAGCAACAAGGACCTACTTTATAGTCAGTATCGCATGTACACCCGTGGTGGATTCATGTCATGTATGGCAAAACCAATACGGAATTGTAAAGTAAAATAAATAATAAATTTAAAAAAAAAAGAAAAGAAAAAAATAGAAATTATAGTCAGTATTTTGTAATAACCTATGATGGAAAAGAATCTGAAAAAATACCTGGGTCACTATGATGTATACCTGAAATTAGCATGATACTATACTTCAATTAAATATGTATACCTTTGTGTGTGTCTCTCTCTGTGTCTCTTAGGGTCAGCAGGCCAGCACCACAGTGGGTGACCACCCTTACCTGTCCTCCCCACTCATCTATACAGTTTCACTCACTTTACCCAGCAGATAGTTTGCAATGGCTCCTAACAAGAGAATCCTCTCATTTTCAATGTTATCTCTTAGTGGTTGTGTGAGATGTTAATATTAGGAGAAGCTGAATGGAGGCTGTATTGGAATTCTCTATATTATCTTTTCAACTTTTTTTTAAAATCTAAGTTAATACAAAGTTAGGCCATGAAATAGGTGACCATTATGTCAACTGACTCCTGTAAACTCCTGAGACTTTTGTAAGGGGAAAATGGAATATATTTAATTCAGTTTGCATCAGTTTAACCTAAAGGAGCAAAAGAAAGCTGTTAATAAGTTCTCATTTTCAAGTTCAAGTAAACAAGATAGTAATGGTTCCATTATTTTAGGTCATGAGAAGGAAAATTGCTAAAAATTATATGTTTAGATCAGAGACTCTTGAGAGAAAAGTAATGGGATGGTGGTCTTTGAAGCCAGATTTTAAAATGAGTGAGGACGTGGGAACATTGAATTATGAAGCATTTGTATATAAATAATGGTGTCTTTCAATGAGTCTGCATGGCTGAGAGAATATTATTTATAGATGCAGAAATCTGCATATGCTCTTAGGACCTTGAGGAAAAGCCAATAATAAGACATCTGGGATGCCAGAAATAGAAGACAATGGTTTGATACTTTGCTAAGGAAGCAGGGGTAGGATAAATTAAACACCATGCAGGTGAAGAGCTTAACTGTGATTCAGAGGCAGTAAACAGAATGTACAGTGATCATCATGCATTCATCACCCAGTTTCAGCAGTTCCTGAATTGGTTTCATCTATACCCCTGCCCGCTTGCCCCCTCCCACACTGTTTTTTAAGCAAGTCTTCAACAGGTATAATGTCATCCGTGTATATTTTAGTATATGTCTCTAAAAGATCCCCTTTTAAAAATAACCACCAGCAGTTTCATCCCCCCAAATAATAATAATCTCATCAAATACCCAGTTTCTTTTCAAAACTCCAATTAGTTCACATATGTAGTAAATTATTTTATTTTATTAGTTTGTTTGGAGCAAGATATAAAGAAATTCAAACCATTATAATTAGACAGTGTCTCTTAAGTGTTTATAATAGACTTTGCCCCCTGAAATTTATGTATTTAAAAATCTAGATCATTTGCCTTAGTTCTGAGTGTTATCACAAAATACCATACTGGATGGCCGAAACAGTGCACACGTCTGGAGTCTGGGAGGTCCACGTCAAGATGCAGCATAAATCTATGATTTACTAGTTGTGTGCTGTCTGTCAACCCTTTGAAGCTCTTCTGAGCATCGTGTGCGTGTAATATGAAGCGGCCTTGACGGCACCTTCTGGAGATGGGCACTGTTGCTGCTGTCAGGATGCTGGCTGCCCTGCTCGTGCCCACTCAGCTGTGTTACCGTGATCTTCAGGGGAAGCCTCTGTCAGTATCTCCCAGGGCTGTTGATTTTTCCCCCATCAGCAATAAAGGAAGTCAAATAGTATAGAAGCAGTACAATACACATATTATATAACATGTACACGTATTAAACTAACATGTACAATATACATACATGTTCGTTTAGGGGCAGAAGGCTGATATTTCATTTGTTTAGAGTCTAGGTGTAGATCCACAACTTCCCTTATGTCCCAACTTGATTACAGGTTCATTTCTGAAATAGGTCAGACAAATAGTGATTAATATTGAAAATGGATGGACAAGGGATAGTTACCTGGATAGTTACCAGATAGTATATGGAGGACTCTTATCCACTGCTAACATCTGTGTCCAAAAACTCTAACATGAAACCTTAAGAGAACTCCTGAGGAGTTGAGTCCTCTTGGTAATAGTAACTGCCTGAATGAAATCAGCCTTTGGATGGAGAAAGAATACCCCATATTGGAAAGTAATTATAGCTTTTACACTTGTATGTGTGTGTGCTTTCACAGCTTTTTGGAGACTACAGCCTATTTCTTCATGAGACCAAAACTTGGAGAGAAGGAAGTGTCCCCAAATGTTTTCTTTGGTATCTGGCATGAATTCAGCTCTGACTTTAAAGACTTTTGGAAGAAAGAGAACAAACTTATTCTACAAGAAAGGTAGGTGTTTTTCATTTACACAGTGGCATTTTAAAACTGGTGTTTTCTCAGGGGTAACCTGTTAGGGGTTGCCAACTTTCACAGCCTGAATGAAAAACTAGGTCCTCACCCTGGGGTTTCCAGTCTAAGAGGGTGCTGAGGTTGGGCAGTACTTGGAGTTCAGATAAGAAGAGTCAGCACAGTGGCTGTGATGCTGCAAAGGGCAGCTGGGGTGATGGTTTGCCAGGACCACTGTCTGGTAGACCAGCTTATGTGGTGAGGAAGCCACACAGACGCAGACAGGTAAGAAGAGGAGTGAAAGAACCCTGCTGGATGACAGACGCACTCATTTCCAAAAGACCTTAATAAGGTAAGATGAATCAGTTTGGTTTAACTTTTGCTCAATTCATGGGATATTGTCAAAAATTTCACCATTCATATCAAAATTTCTCCCAGGTGTCACCAAGAAAAAGATGATCCATATTTTTAAGAGATATTTTCAAGACTTATCAGATCATATCACATTTCCTTAAGTATATCTTCAGAAATGAAGGGAAATTTCCCTTCTAAAGTACATGGAATAGAGTCTCTGTCCCTTGATTATGAAGGTTACACAAGTGCGTTGTTACCAAGTTGGGAAGCATACCCCAAATTGTGGGGTCTGAAGGGAGAATGAAAGGGAACCCAAACCCTAATCCTGAGCCTATTAGTGCACTCCCACATCCTGACCCTAACAAGGACTTTGCTTTAGAAAACGTACCTCTTAAGGGACTTTATTCATCATAGCACAAAGTTCCACAATTTCTTTTTCATATCATCTTCATTTTGGTCTTGCTTATATACAAAACCATGCTGGCTCACCTTGTTTTCACTTGTAAGTAGATTTCGATCGGTCTTTAAATCAGGTGAGATTAATTGCTGACACTTGCTGAGCAAGTGGACTGTTCTCGCTAATAGAATTACCTACCTAGAGCCCGCGACTCCGTCAGAGCAGGAGGTCTGCCTCAGTGACCAGTGGATGGAAAAGAGAGCAGTCTGAATGCAAGGGAAACACTGTAAAAACCTACTTGGAGATAGTGAACCTGTTCTGCCTCAAGATGCATCACCCAGATTAATGTAAAGGACATTTGCCAGGAGTCCAGGTTGGTGAGGCAGGAGAGAACTGAGTGAACATGGGCCTATCTGGACCCCTATTCAGACGTGGATGTTTCCAGGTTTTCACCGAGCAAGGCTTGCTCAGTTTGGAAAATGGTGAGGAGGAAACTGTTTTTAACTTTGGCATGTCGCAGACAGCCTCCCTTCCTGGTGCTCACTGCTTCCATGCATGCCTCCTTTCAGCTCTGACCTAAGCCTGGAAAGGGCCTGGGGCTCAGTCACACTGGGAAACAATATAGAAAGATCAGTGTTTCACTTTGCACAGCAGCTGGGATGATACTGATCTCAGAGGGAGAGATCCTAATTCCCTGCCCAGGAATTAAACCTGGGGAACCTGGATGAAAACCAAGAGTCCTAGCCACTAGACCACCAGGGACTAGAGGCGAGAAGCAAAAGTGGCCTGGGCTCTTGCCCCTGTTTGTAAGCAAGACTGTTTCAAGGAGGCAGAAACTGTAAAAACAGGTCCAACATTTATGATTAGATACAAAGCACAACATATGGGAGAGCACACAGGAAAACAGTTTGTTCATCCAGCTCAGAAGGAGGGCAGAGATACACACCTGGAGAGGAGTGCGGAGTGAGTGAGGAGGAACACAGTCTGGACGTGTTTAAGTCACTTATATAGGACAGCCCTTCTAGGTCTTTGTTTACCTTTCGCCAATTATCTTGTTTCTTTCTTCACACCTGACTGGTCCACGTACCTTCCCAAAGATGTGTGTGCAACTTTCTTCTCAGATGTATCCCTCCATAGAGGCCTATAGGTGCATGTCCACACTTATTATGGGGTGGGGTCCCTTCCCTGTTCAACCCCAAAGAAGACTTCCTGAACATGTGCAGACAGGGAAGTCTTCCTTGACCTCAGGAGTGGGCACCTTTTCTCTTTGCTTTAGCAGAACTCAGCTTTTACCACTAGCTTTGTCCTTGGCATGTCTGGGTGAAAACAAAGCTTGAATTTTACTCCACTTGACAAATACCAGGTGTCTGGCCCAGAGGCCCGCTGTCTCCTACCTCAATACTGACAGAGTGGAAATGGCAAGAGGTAGGCACGGACAGAGCAGGAGTGGAAAGGGCCTGAGGGCACACAAGTGAGCAAGGGGTTCTCAGCTAAGGTCCTGGCATGAGATCACAGGGGGTCTCTCATCCAAGCTCTCTTCACCACGTGGTCTGTCCAGAAGTGCTGAGAGGCTCCCATGGAGATGATGTTGGCCTGGAGCAAGTCATTCACTGTCAGAAATGGCGAAGGCCTTGTCCCTGAGATAGAGCTGGGTCTCCAGGAAACACTGTTGAAACAGTCCACCATTTGAGAGATCTTAGGCATTGGACATGCTCGCTGAGTATCTCATACAATCAACCTGATCCTTTTTTTTATACTTCCTCCTGTGCTTAAAAAAATCCAGTGGGCTTTTTGGCTCACTGGAGGTGACTTCATTTCGTCTCGTAGCGATGTTAACAGGCAGGTGACGGGTGCTGTCCACTGCACACAGCTCGCTTGCTCTTAACAGAGGACTGAGGAGGAGCACGTGGCAGGTGAGAGAGCTCCTTAGCCCTCCCATGCCAACAGCAGCCTGGGGTTGGGTGGGGGCGTTGGTCACATGTGTCTGTACCTGCCACCTGCCACCTGTCTTTTCAGTGTCCTCTCCTCCTCCTGTGCTCACTCTTCTCTCTTTCTCTCTCATCTGCACTCTCACCTTCTCTCACCTTTTAGCTCCCTCCCTCCAATCGCTCTGTGCTTTAGCACAATTTCCAGGCCAGGCTGTTTCTTTAAGGGTGGACCCCTGGCCATCAGTCCAGCGGGCTCACATTCTCCCAACCCAGGAGGAGAGGGCATTCTCGAGCTTCTAGAGAAATCCCAGAGAGGAATTCCAGAGGAGTCGTGTTCATCTTTGGATCAGCCACAGTGGCCAGAGGTTGGTTCTGTGGGGACTGTGATTGGTTCAGCAGTCCTGCAGCCAGAGAGGAGGATTGCTGTGAGTGACAACCCCCTTCTTGGCAATGTCACTGGAGTTAGGGAGGAGCAAGTAAATGATACTGTACTAGCCCTAATATATTAAGCCTTTAAAAATAACCTGTGTAATTACCAAAATGTCTTAGCATGTCTTGAACTCAAAAGATGCTTTAATGGCATGGTTGAAATTTTCATTTCTGATCAAGTTTTCCTTGCTCTAATTTGTTATGTTTACATTGAATACTATTTTAAGGTTGTAAATACTCTATAAAAGTCATTACTAATTGTTGTTTGAGTATGGAGTAGTAGTAATGTATTTTTGGCTTTTTCTGATGACTTATATGATTTAATAGATATATTTCTTGAAATGGTGAGTTTCTAGTCTATGGGGAAAAGGTCTGCTATCTTCCTAATCAATGGGGTATGGGAAACACAAGCATTTCCAGACCAGAGTTTTTATTGGCTTCCCAGGTAAGTGCTAGTGGTAAAGAATCCATCTCCAAGGCAGGAGATGTAAGAGACTCGGGTTTGATCCCTGGGTCGGCTAGATCCCATGGAAAAAGGCATGAGAACCCACTCCAGTATTCTTGCCTGGAGAATCCCTTGGACAGGAGCCTGGTGGGCTACAGTCCATGGGGTCTTAGAGAGTCGGACATGACTAAGCGACTTAGCATGCACACACACTTGCTGGCTTGAGCCCTAGACAGGCGTGGCTTCAGAGTTAGCAAAGTGGAGACAGTAATAGCTGTCCTGCAGAGAGACTATAACTGAACAGGGTGCTATATTAGAGTATGTAGGGCAGTGTCTCCATGCTCAATGTTCAGTGGCTGTTGTCCATCATTTAATGTAAATGACCTCCTGATTATGATGACCCACAAGGTCATGTGACATTCTGACAAGGCATGTTAGGAACATATCTGTAAATGCAAGGCATTATTGTGATGCAGTTCGCCTTCTTGTTTGGTAAAATGTCTTGATTCTGAGTCCAAGGATGAACTTTTGTTTGAAGATGCTGAAGTGACCTGTCCTTTCTTGGTTTTAAATCATGCTCACTCCTCTTTTGATGCTTTAGACAGCAGACCCATTGGTTTTGTCTTGAGTCAGAAAAAATTTTTCATGTATGTGGAACTAGGCTTGTACCCTTATTAATTCGAGGTCCCTCTCCAAAGAAATCTGGACTCATTATTGAGCAACACAAAATATGAAAAATAATTTTTTAAATGTCAGCTCGACTCTACCCAGAGGATGAGGACAAGCTGACATGATGCTGCCCAAGCACACTGTCCGTGTGTGAGGACCCAGGGGGCCCGTCTCATCTCCAGAGGGCCGTTAGCAGCACTGTCCACGTGGGAGGCCCAGGGAGCTTGGCTGATAGGAGCTAGGTGACCTAGTACAGAGTGATGGGGGCACTGGTGCTTTCCTTTCCTTTTTTTTTTTGTATTAAAAAAAAATTTTTATTGGAGTATAGTTACTGTGCAATGTTGTGTTAGTTTCTGCTATACAGCAAAGTGAACCAGCTATGTGTGTGTGTGTGTGTGTGTGTGTGTGTATAATATATCCCCTCTGTTGACACATGCTTTTCCACAGTGATGGAGGGACCATGGTCCTGGGGGAGACAGTTGTGCCCAAGACAGCTTCATTGCCGGCAAATGCTCTGTTATAGCTGGACTCGGTTTTTAGCAGAGTCCAGTTGTGTGACGTGTGGTCATCGTCTCCTTCCCTGTTGCGTTTCCAGGCCCAGGAGACCCTCAGTCCTTTGATGGCGGCCCTGTCTCTCTGGAGCTGACAGCCTAACCCTGGTACAGTGTGACGGGCCGGGGGAAGCAACAGGGGGGATCAGATCCTCCAGAATTCTGCAGACGCAGATCTGATTAGGAGCGTACCAGGTGGTCCTGGGGGTGAGAGTGTCCTAGACGAGGAGACCAACCTCCAGGAGCCAGGCCTCAAGCCCCATCATGCAGTGAGGCCTGTCACCATTTCATTTGTAGTCAGCTTTTTACTTTGCTAAATCAGTGATGGCATTAGCAAGGGTTGTGCTTAAAGTGCTGTCTAACTTAATTTGCTGTTTTAATTTACTCTGAGGAACCAGGAGAAAGGGCAGCTACTCCTCCCACTGCGCAGGCGAGGGGCATTCGGATCTGGTCTCAACCCCACTGGTCTGCGGTTGGAGGAAAAGTGTCTGTGTTCCCTGCCTTAGGATATTGCACATTAAACTGACGGTGCCTCATACATTCCTTTTTCCATCATTTGTATGCATATGAGCTGTGTGTTCAGATTGAAATGGGGTGTCATCAGAGTAGAAGGAAGCAAACATTTTCAAAGCAATGAAAAATAAACTGGAGCTAAAGAGACAGACTTACTGTTCTGTAATCGTGTGTTCGTTGGACACCTAAGTGGAGCTGCCTCTTGGACCTCCACTCAGCACTGTCATATGGAGCAGTACGTGAAGCTGGCCAACCACTTACCCCTTTAATTCAGGCATCAGTTTCTAGAGAAACGACCCATAAAGAAACCTTCCTCCTAGTTCTGATCCCTGTAGCAGACGCCTTGGCTGGAAAATGACAAGACAGAGCAGTGGCCAGTGGAGCCTGGGAATGTGTAAGGGATATGACGTACGCTCATTAAAGGAGTAATTCATATGCATTAAGATGCAATAGGCAATTAAATTCATGAACTTATTAATTCAGCAAATATTTATATCCTACCGTGTGCTCGGCAAATTTCCAGGCCATGTGTATCTTACCCTTTAGTGAGAGAGGCAGACAATAAAGAAGTGAACACACACATTTTTTTTTTTAATTTATTTATTTATTTTTAATTTTTACTTTACAATTCTGTATTGGTTTTGGCATAGATTGACATGAATCCACCACAGGTGTAGGTTGAAATTAGCACTATGAGGAAAATAAAGAGTGAACCAATTTTGCATAATGAAAAGCAGAAGAGTTTCATTTAGAAAGTGTGGTCAGAGGAGGCCTTTCTGAAGAGGCAACATTTATGTTGACACCTAAAGAACTTGAGGCTGGTGAGGGGCAGGATGGTGAGCCTGGCTGGCAGAGGTGTGGGAAGGTCACAAAGGTCATGCTCTCCAGGTCATGAGATGAATCTGAGGGAACAGGCAGCGGCCTGACCATTCAGGCCCTTGCAGTCATGCAAAGAGACTGACTTTTATCGTGGGTACAGTAAAAGTTCTCGCAGGGCTTTTGAAAGGGAATGACCTGATGCGATTCATGCACAGAAGAGACTGTTGGGCCAAGTGTGTAGGAGATGGGGGACCACGGTATTGAGAAACGAGTTGGGAGTAACTGAGATGGCCCAGGTGAAAGGTGAGATGCTCTGGACCAGGAGAGGCAGCAAGAGGTGGCAGGAAGTGGACCTTCTGCACATACATTATCTTGAGTTCCTGACTGGAGCAACTTTGGAGGTCAGAAAATCTAAGTCTCAGCTGCATCATGACAAGCTTATGTTACCCAGATTTTAGAGATCAGGAAAGCAAACTTCCCCCTTTCTTTCTCCTAAAATGATTTACAAAAAGCCATGGCTAAGAAAAGATCTAAGACTGTGAATATCAGAAAATTTATTTTCTAAAACTTAGTTCTCAAAAAATGATGTAAAACTCTAAGGCGAAGGTTAGATGGAAAAAAGTCACTGCACTTGCTTCTTTATCTTATCATGTTTCAAGAGATGTTTTTAAAAATTTGGGGAAAATCCTTTCTCAAAGCCTTATGTTCAAAAATGGAAAAAAAAACTTACCCTGAAAGGTTCTGGTTCTAGCTTCTAACAGATAGACGGGGCCAAGAGTCAAGAAATAACTTGTCCACAGACATTTTTTGCTTTGAAAAAGTATTTAAACATTTCTGGTGAGTTTGTAGAGACTTATGAAGGTATCTGAGCAATTATTAATTTCTCTTCAGCATTTGCTAAAAAGTTTTTTTGATGTATTAGCAAAGTTTGTAGTAAAACATATTTGAGTCAAAGTATGGTTCATGGAGTAAAGATATTTAAAAATTACTCATTAGAAATAACATTATGGAGTTTATAAGAGCTGAAAATGGGCTTCCTTGGTGGCTCAGTGGTAAAGAACCCCTCTGTCAATGCAGGAGACACAGTTTCAATCCCTGGGTTGGGAAGTTACCCTGGAGGAGGACAGGGCAACCCAATCCAGTATCAGTGTCTGGGAAATCGTATGGATAGAGCAGCCTGGCAGTCTACAGTCCATGGGGTCACAAAAGAATTGGACACGACTTAGTGACTAAACAACAGTGAACTGAAAATAATTCCTAAAGTAAGCTATTCCTTTACCAGCAAGCTATTATTTGGGGAGTCATTTTCAATTTCTTTAGGAGCCTCTCAATGTGATGGTTATAACCTGTGGGAAGAGGAGGCCAGATTTGTCTAAAACTAAATTCTTAGGTTTGTGTGGACTTCACTGGAGCCTGGATTTTTTAGGTAGAGAAAAATGTAAGAATTCAGGGCCCCCGCCAGTCACCCCCTAGTGACATCTTCCTGACTGGCTTTGAGCCCCCCAAGCAGAGGAGCCCACTGGCCAAACATCCTTCTTCCTGTCTGCTTGGCACTGCACACTCAGACATGGCAGAGCAGTGGGGAGCTGAGAGAAATGGAAAGAACTGAGAGGGTAGCACTGAAACATACGTATGTAAATCACATGTAAAATAACTAGCTGGTGGGGAGTTGCTGTATAACACAGGGAGCTCAGCCCAGTGCTCTGTGACCACCTAGAGAGGTGGATGGAGTAGGGGGTGGGAGAGAAGTTCAAGAGGGAGGGGACATGTGTATACTTATAGCTGATTGACATTGTTTATGGCAGATACCAATACAACATTGTAAAGCAATTATCCTCCAATTAAAAGTAAATTTTAAAGAGTTTGGGATCATGGGGTCAGTAATGGGTATTCAGAAGCTAGTTGTGAGAGAAGGGGGTGGGCAGGATCGTCTCCAAGACATAGGTGTCAGTCTCTACAACAGATTTGAAGCTGATG